>NC_056736.1:546327146-546592146 GCF_019279795.1 Protopterus annectens
ACACTCACCCTACCTGCACCCTAACCCTAACTCACTTAACCCACCCCTAAACCCACAGTCCCTCACTATTGCACACACACCCTACCTGCACCCTAACCCTAACTCACTTAACCCACCCCTAAACCCACAGTCCCTCACTATCGCACACTTACCTGTCCGCTCCCTAACACGAAATCCCTCACTCTATCGCACACTTACCGAGTCCGTCGGGTTCTCACCTTGTCGGTCATCTAACGCATTGTCGGGCATCTGAAGGTGACCCATATATATATACATATATATATATATATATATATATATATATATATATATATATATATATGGGTCCTATTTGTATTGTCGAAAGTACGGTTCATCGAACTGTACTTTATCGGACACACTTTAGTGAAAGTGCATTTTGTCAAAAATGCACTTTTGCTAAAGAAAAAAAAAACATGCAATTTACATGTACTGTTAGTTGTACATCAATGTATACTGTTGATGTACAACTAAGGAAACTCCTGTTAAGATCGTGGTACATTGGGGATAAAGGAATATTCCCTGTTCCCTACTGTAGTGTGATCTTGGAGTGAGAATAATAAAGTAGGGGGATGCTGCATAATACTGTTTAGTTTCTATGTTTTTTTGTTTTTTTTTTTATATATTTTACTGTTTTTGTTCCATGAAAGTGCATTTTTGATATAATGCACTTTCGGAAATATGGTTCGATGAACTGTATTTTCGATAATACAACATAGACCCATACATATATATATATATATATATATATATATATATATATATATATATATATATATATATATATACTTTTTCAGAGGGACAGAGTAAATTTATCATTGTCCATAAACTAATTTAAGCTTTATCACCTCTATTGTTATTTCAGTGCTATATTACTATGTGAAGTAAACCAAGTGCGAATTAGGAACAAAAGGTAAACATTATCATAAAGTCTCAAAAATGACAATTACAGCTTCATTGCAATACCTCTCAAAACTGTCCCAGTCTTATCTAACCATAAGCCTAAGCAGTCAAACTTGCATTATTGTCTATAGGTTTTTGCTACTAATGTAATATACGCTCTTAAAACATTTATAACTCTCAGTCAACTCATTTCAAAAAAACTGCAGCTGTGTGTGTTTTTTCCAGGCCTTTGTTCATAATGTTGAAATTACATTACACTCTCGCACTTTATTATTGTTTTCACTGGAGGATTCCATACAATGCCAACTTTTACTAATCTGTTACCAAATAATTACATTAAAATTCTGCCACATGTAACAGGGTAGCTCAAATGTATCTAAACAACCTCACAGTGCCTAACTAAAAGAGTAAGTGAAGTTAACATCTGCTCTGGCCAATGTTCCCCTATTAGTATTAATGTCATCTTATGTTTCTCCTGAAAAAAGGCCCCTGGCATAGTGGCGCTTACCTGCTCAACAAAGGATGGATAAATGCATACATACACACATACATACATACATACATACGTACATGCATGCATGCATAACCTACATTGTACGCATACTTATCATTTACTGAGATAGAATTATATTGCCTTGCTCATCTGATCCCTGAAAGAGATGATAGTACAGTAGCCTTTTATGTTGGAGAGCATATGAGGGGTCATTCTTTTTTATTATGTCCTTCAGGTGCTACAACAGTACAGTGCAAACTGCAGTGCAGCTCTTTCATATTCTCCTCACTGCTTCACTCAAAACTGGGATTGCCCTAAAAGCTGCTGCAGAATCAATATGTCTGATCCTTCTAAAAAAAAAAAAAAAAAAAAATAAGCTACCCAGCCTACTACAATGTTGCTGCCAATATACTGCATTGTGTTCTACAGTACAAGTGTGCTTGCCCCATCTGAGATATATTTCTGCTGTAATACATACCTACTACATTATTAATGCACCTACCTTGGCTCAACATTTTTTTCTGTTATAGCTAATTACCCTCCAAAATAACTTTAAGCATGCCTTATTCACCAACAGCATTGGCATTTGTACAGTGCAGTTATGGCTGCTCCCAAAGCAGCTGCCACTACATCCAGTTCCCTTAAGTGGTGCACGCATGCTCACTATCTACAAAGTTGTTTCTTCGACTGCAGATTATCTCTAGTAGTATAGGAAAGCAAGGTCTTACCACTAGTTGCAGGGACTGTACAGTTTTCACCAGACAAGTTGTTCCTTTCAAAGTTGCTTCTGTTACAGTAGATTATTTGCTCTAATGTATGTTTGTCTACCATCCCCCAAAGCTGCTACCGCTAGCTTATATTATCTTCTCCAGCTATAAATGAGGATATTTTCCTACTCTCCATAGGTCAATGGGTTCATAGCTACTTACTAGGCTATTGTTCAGTGAGGATCTTAGGAACCCTAGCCTTCATTCCCATGGCAGTTTTTAGCCCTTATAAATAGCATGCAAATATCCCAAAGATGGACCAACAATTTTACATGAAATTAGCATTATAAACAAAAAAATTACATTTTCAAGTTGGAACAGTAAAAGCATAAACATTATTTAGAGTTTAAGTTGACATTTGACTTAAGATGTGTGCAGAAACAGTATGCAAAGTTTATACGTACAGCTAAGGTAGTTACAGTTAGTGAAGATCATTTATTTATTTATTTGACATTTGTTAACCGGGTTGGTCCAGCTGAGCAGAAGAGACCATTTTCACTGGAGACCTGAGGAGAAAAGCTCCAGAAATAGATACAGTATACAATGTATAGAAAGGCAAATAGTAAAAATAAGAAATAACAACTGAATAAAGTAATACATACTGTGAGACATTCCAATCTACAATTCATAATACATAGTAAGTGACATGAAAAAATACAAATTATTTTAGGATCATAACATTGAACTAGTTAATATACATACATACATATATATATATATATATATATATATATATATATATATATATATATATATATATATATAAATGTGTGCATTCTCTTTATAATCTTGAAATACTGAAATCACAAATTTCAGTATCTCAAGACTATAAAGCCAAAAATGCAAAATACTGAAACCCCAAAAGTGCAAAATTCAAAATTGCAACTTTTAAATGCACACTCAACTACACAAACACACATACACCTTCTTCCCCACATTACAGCAAACAAGACACACATAAACACAACAACACAAGTACACAAACCTACCCTACATATAAGCAGCATTCCCCACATCCCCGCTACTTATATATACTAACTCCAAGGTCACACTAAAAAGACAAAGACACTAAAACCACCACTACACACTCTACATTCCCCTCACACAAACACACATCACATACGTACAAACACCACTATTCTCAACACTTACACACTCACACTCTTACCTACATACCTTAACCTACACCTGCAACTTCCCAACAAACTGCCATACACTAAAATCCTTATCCAAAACCCTTAAAATATCAACACTTACCTGAATCTCCAGCAATCCATTAACACAGCGAACCACCACAACCGCTGATTCAACATTTCTGGATTTAGTTATGTGGACTTTCGTGTAGGTGGGCTTTCAATATTTCAGTCTCGAGATACAGAAAGTGCACCCATACACACACCCACATGCACACACACACACACACACACATACACACACACACACACACACACACACACACACACACACACACACACACACACACACACACACACACACACACACACACACACACACACACATATATATTTTTTTCTTTTTCTTCTTCTCTTGTGGTTAGTAAAAAAAAGGGGAAAGGTAGTTGAGTGAGTCTGACAGTATTATTGTGTTTCATGAGTGGGGGGTCAGAAAGAGAGTCATAAGGACTTGATTGTTAGTGGAGAAGATTCAGCAAGGATCAGGTGGAGTGAAGACAACAGCAAGGTCTAGAGTCAAGTAGAAATTGTTTTAGTTGTTTTTTTGTAGAGCAGGGGTTTGGTGTGTTTCTAATGCATGAAGGAAGTGCATTCCAGGCCTGAGCTACTGTGTGTTTGTATAGGAGTTTACCTATGTTTATGTTAGGTTTGTAAATGGTAAGGAGCTGTTGATTTAATTTATGAAGGGAACAATTGGGAGTGTAATTTGTGATGAGGGAGGATAGGGAAGGGCAGGCTGGAGGTTTATGAAGAATGGAGTGTAAGATTCTAAACTGAATAAATTTAAGTTGTTGGGGGAATTCTAACCTTTGGAGTTAGTTGAGAGAAAGACAGTGGTTTGAGTGATAAGGAGAACTAGTGGCAAAGCGAGCAATTTTATGGTATGTTTGTTCGAGCTTGGTTAGAAGTGTGGATTGAAGATTAGTAAAGATTGGGGATGCATAGAGAAGAGAAGGAAGTAGGAGTGCTTGAGCAAGGGAGAGCTTCGTGTCAGGGGTTAGCAATTTTCTGTTCCTTTATAGTAGTCCGAGTTTTTGATGTTTATTTTTATACATTGTTGGATGTGCAAATTAAATTTCAGTTCATCATCAGTAATGGTCCCTAATAGTTTAGTGCGTGGCTATGCTTTGATGGTAGTTTTATCAAGGGATGTAATGGAGAAGGTGGTTTTGTGGTGTGCTAGTGGGCGAGGTAGGAACAGTAGGAGTTTTGTTTTTTCAGGCTTTAGGATGAGTTAGTTGTCTGAGAGCCATTTTTCAAAAGACAGGAAAGATTAAAAAAAAAAAAGCCAAATGGCTCAAAAACTTATAAACAGTAATAAAAATAAAAAAAGCAAGCCACCAAGGCAGTATTTGCGTGAAACACTAGTTTATTTAACATTAAACACTGTCAAAGTAAAACCAGCTAAGCGCTTTCGCCAAGAAAAATGAATCTGATTAAGCCTGGTTGGTTCGCTTTTTATTACTGTAGACAGGAAAGATTGCTGGGTGTGTGTGAGGAGGTCGGAGATGGAGTTTGAGAAGGTGAGGAGTGTTGAATTGTCTGCGTATTGAATAAGGGAAGACTGTATACAGACAGTGTGGATGTCATTGGTAAAGATGTTAAAGAGTAGTGGTCCAAGAATGGAGCCTTGAGGAACTCCTATTGTGTTGGATAGAAAGGAAGAGCAGGAAGAGAGCCATCTGACTGATTGTTGCTTATTGGATAGGTAACTAGTAAACCAGTCAATAGTGGATACAGATAGGTTGTAATTAGGTAGTTCTGACAGAAGTAGAGGGTGAGAGATGGTTTCGAAGGCCTTAGTGAGATCAAGTAAAAGGCAGGATACTAGTTGACTACTGTCTCTGGCCTCGACTACTAGGAGGTTGAAAGATAGTAGTGCAGTAGATGTGCTATGGTGTGGCCTGAAGCCGTGTTATCTTAGTGCAAGCAGGTTTTCCTGCAGAAGATAGTTTATGAGCTGAGTATGGATACTTTTTTCAAGTATTTTAGATACAGGGGGGAAGTATAGCTATGTGCCTATAGTTAGATGGGTCAGTAGAGTTTCCACCTTTATGCAGGGGACGGTGAAAAAGGAGTTCCTTATGTCTGAGATTGTGGCCTCTTGAATGGATCTGTAGATTAATAGGGTGACAGGAATGCTATAGAATTAAGGGCAAGTTTGGGGAAAGCAGGAGGGAGTTTGTCAGCAGAGGACAACTTGGGTACAAGTGGTATATAAATAGAAATATTTTTAAGATTGAGTGACAGGTAATAACCTAGATAAACTGGCTAAGAGGTAACACATAACAGAAATAAAAAAAATTGAGGGCAGATAGTAAGCTGTGCAGGAGAGGAAGACAGTTTATGGAATGTGAGTACAGTGGCATGACCAGCAACTTTTTAGGTAGTCTTTGGTGGCTGATTTAAATTCTTTGAGTTGTTTAAGTGATCTAATTTCCAAATGGGAGTTTGTTCCAAGAAATGGTAGGGTAGTAGCTGTAGACATTTTGACAAATTTTGCCCTTGGGTTTATAGATTTTTAGTAAGTGTTGATCTGAGCTTTGGGGAGTCTTAGAAGGAGTGTAGAAGGAGATTAGAGGACACAAGTTGGAATAGAAAGATGATTGGTACAAAGAGTAGATCATCTGAAGCTGAGATAGGAGAAGCTGGTGGAGTAATTCTAGGCAGTTTAAGGGTTTTAAAGAGAAACAGTGATGAGATCTATAGCGCTGATTCACAGCAAATCTGGCCACTTTGTTATTGGTAGTTTTTTGCTTAGTTAGGAGAGAGGTTTGGAGGTTAGTTTGAATCTGATAGCTGTACAATAGACTTGGTAGGAGAAAGGCATGAGAGAGGGAGATGTTAGCTTTGTTAGACAGAAACTTTTTATATGTGTATAAGAGGTTATGTTTTTGATGGGTTCTCTTAATACAATTATTAACGTGCAGATCAAATTTCAGTTGGTCATCTATCATGATCCATAGAAGTTATGTGCTGGATTCAGCTATGATAGGTGTTTCATTTAGAGAATGGATAGCAAAAATGGACTTAAGGTGGCTTATGTTTTTGGGAAGAAAGAGTAAGAGTTTGTTTTTTTTAGGCATCAGAATTAGCTGGTTGTTAGAGAGCCAGGTTTCAAAGCAGTTGAATGATTTCTGAGTAATAGATTTTAAGTCAGTCTGCAATGGTGATGACTGTATATCGGATGATGGATGACTGAAGGCAAGAGGTATAGAGTAGACTAGTAAATATACTGAAGAGTAGTGGACCAAGAATATATCTTTGGGGAACACCCATTTTGATGGGGAGAGAGCAGAGAGCTGTTTTACCAATTGTAGTCAATCTGTGAGATAACTAGCAAACCAGGCAATGGTAGAGGTGGAGAAGTTAAGGATAGTGAGTTTGTCCAGAAGAAAAGAGTGACAGACTGTATCAAGTGCTGTAGAGAGATTTGGAATAAGCATGACACCAGTTTATTGTTATCTCTGGCCAGAGAAAAAGTGTTGCTAAAGGATAAGAGGGCAGTAGTGGTGCTATGTTTTGTGCAAAAGCCATGTTGTGCAGGGGTGAGCATGTTTTCTTGAAGTAAGTGATCCATGACTTGCTAATGCACACATTTTTCAAATATTTTTGAGAGAGGTGACAGGATGGCTATGGGTCTGAAACTGGAGATTTCTATGGAGTTATCTCCTTTATGTACAGGTAGAGTATAGAATTCTTTCCAGATAGAGGAAATATTTGATTCAGAGATAGAATGGTTTATCAGTATAGAGACTGGAAGGGCTAGAGAGTCTGCTGCTATCTGAAGGAAGTAGGGAGGTATATTATCAGCAGATGTAGAGATGGGTTTTAGTTTGCAAAGTAGATATTTAATGTAGCTGGTCGGTATTGGTTTAAGGGAAAATATATTAGTAGAATTCTGACTACAGGAAGGGGTCAGGTGGATTAGTAGTATTAGAATTAGAGGGACAGGTCATATCATCTTACTAATGGATTAAAAGAAGTAGGAATTGAAGATAGAAGCTGTTTCTTTGGGTGTATTTGTTGGGCAGGGAATAGGAGATGAGGAGTTACCAGGATGTAGTATTTGATTTATTGAGTGCCAGAATTTTTGGGGATTTGATCTTTGTGAAGTAGGTGGGCAATTATATATTAATAATAATAATAATAATAATAATAATAATAATAATAATAATAATAATAATTGCATGATTCCCACGTCCATAGTGATGGGGATGCTAAACTGGAGTGAATTTATAGCTATCCATCCATTCATTCAAATTACATTTGCAGAGAAAAAGAGAATTACTTTGCTTTATGTGGAGTAGAAGATGGGTTCATAGAGGATAGATTCTGGTATCTTATAGTGCTGCAGGAAACAAGGATTTTAACAATATCAGGTGTGCCATGCTTAGCTCCTCTGTGCACCTGCTGCCATGTTAAACTGCACTGCAGACTGACAAACTGAAATAAAGTGAGGCTAAGAAATGTTTTTTCTTAAGCACACATTCTTTCAGTGCAGGCTATAAGTCAGTATCCAACAATGCATTAAGCATTAAGATATAGTAAGCAGATTAATCCTTTCTGGTTGTTTTTTTTTCTTTTAAGGGATACTGGTTTGGATAGTAAAGTCATCTCCCCAAAGCACTACTAGCATTTCTACTTTCTTCCCTGCAATACTGTGCACTCCCTGCCAGCATGCTGTAACTGCATACAACTGGACCATCCTGGACATTTTTCGGTATGGCCTATATAGTACTGATAATCTATGCAGTACAAACAATGAATGAACACCTGAAGTTTTCACTGTTTGTGTATAATTCTACTGGTTTTCCTGTTGATTACTGTCGAATAGCTTTGCCTGTACCAGACTACTGCATTCCATCTGTCTCATTTAGAGAACAGTACAGTGTCACATTGTTTGTCTTCATTAAAGGGCTGTGATAGCAAGAATATTGTGTTACTTTAAATTTGTTTATATGTTAGTACACAATACATATTCCTGAGGCATAACAGCAGCCAGTTCATGAAGTATCACATTTTAAGGAACTGGCTCACGGAAATAGAATATGCTGTGTTTGGCACATTAGCCTAGTACAATTGCTGATGAAATAATGTTTATATATTGCAATATCTGGTAGCATATCAGAGGCATGTCATCTGTATTTGTAACAAAATTAGCATGTGTATATGAATGTGGGTAATTTTCACATGAGATCATGTGATTATGTTATTAAAGGCAATAACATGCAGGGTGTTATTGTATAATTCTTGTTAACTTAGATTTTTTTTTGTTTCCTTCTCCCTTGATTCATACCTTGTGGTTTCTACCTCAATGCCCTCCATCCACCTCTGGTTCTACCACCACCTCTTTCCATCCACCCAACTATGATTGATCCCAGGCTGGGGTTAGTGTGGAAATAAAGGCTGTCCTAAGAGGACTTGTTGGCAAAAGCTAATGCAAGGGGGCGGGAATGTTTGTGTAATGACCTACTCTCTTGTTCCTTGCCTCTTGCAATTAGTAGCACAATGTGTAAACATTGATTAGTACTGGTTAAGGTTCAAATCTTCCTTGACTGGCATTACTGTAGTAACTGTAATATAACTGAATGTGTGCTTTAATGTCTGAAATTAAATGCCATGAATTAGCTGCAATTAAGTTGTGTAGCAGTAAAAATTGACACATACTGTTTGAGGGTTAGGCATGCTTTCACTTCAAAAATATTAATTAGTGAGAAACTGCAATCCTTCCACTTTGGCTAATTTATTATAATTAAGAGACATATATCTTAATAAATATATTTACTGAGCACTCAATAATGTTGGACATAGAAGTTGAAATTTGTTATATAATTGTGCAATATCATGTTATTTTTATGTGATGTAAACATTTATTATTCCTTTTTTGAGCAATCTGCGTATTGGTTCATGAGACCAACCAGACCATTCTCCTTTGAAATTGGTCCCTATTACCTGTAAGTTCCTCAGGAGCTACAGAGATATCAGAAAAATTAGAAGAAAAACAAAGTAGGTTACAGATACTAAATTTGCATGCATTTTATCTTAAAGGACTTCAGTATTTCATATTTCTGCAAAGCTTGGAAATGCAGCTTAAAGTATGCCAACACTCCCCCTTCATCCTTCATTTTATCGTACTATACATACGCATATATATATATATATATATATATATATATATATATATATATATATATATATAGTTTTACTATGACTTGCCCGAACGGCAGTCAGTCGAACCTGTGATGGAGGAAATCACAGTTTCCAAGGAGCATGTAATTGAACCAACAAAGGTCGAGCATGCATGATCGAGTCGCATGGACCTTTTCACATGCAATGTCCTTACACTGTGAAGGGAGATTGTGCTTTAGTGAGAAACAGGAAATCAGCCCATTTCTTTACTGTAGTGTGATCTCAGAGTTGGTATATTTACTATGCAGGATTTGTGGGGGATGCATGGGGGGTAGCCCCCCTGCAAAATAGTAGAATTAATGTACCGTTGATTGTAGAGCTCAACGATACATTACTGTCCATAGCAGGAGATGAGTGATGTCATCTCCTGCTATGTCAAATATATCGCTTTGGTTTACTATTCGGAATATCAAATTCAGCATTTCAAGTTGACATTTTAAATGGTCGACCAAAGTTGATTTGAAATTTAAGTAGTATAAATATATATATATATGTATATATATATATATATATATATATATATATATATATATATATAGTATTAGGGTAGATGTTTTGGTCGACATATGTTTAGTCGTCTGCTTTTGGTAAACTAAACACGTGGTCAAAAGGTGTCTTAGACTGCATTATTCTCAGGATTTGTGAGTATTCCCTTTCCCCAATCTTGTTTAATCTCGGAGTTTGTATATATAATTTGAGGTTGTAGGAGTGCAGTCCTGCAGGGAGTGGGAACTCACCCCCTGCAAAAAAAAATATATATAAATATATATATATATATAAATATATATATATATATATATATATATATATATATATATATGTATAGATAGATATATTTCTTTTAAAGTTTTGCATTTGCTGATTTTGTTTCTTGGCATATGCAGAGTAGCATGGAAACATTTTCAACATACTGTGGTTTCCATTTGAGATGATGACAAATACAAATGTCAAACAAAGCAAGTATATACATATATCTTTATATATGATTTACAGACAGCTGAAACCTCAGCTCATTGACCAAAAAAAAAAAAAAACAAAAACAAAAGCTGGTATGCTTGATTGAAAATCAGCTGATCACAACAAAAGCTTTTTAAATCTGTGAAAATTTGTAGTATGCTGAGGATTGGGAAATTTGTCCTTTCCCCACCATACTGTGATCTTGGCATTAGTATAAATAATTAGTAGAGGGTGTGGGGAGCTAAGCAGCTTGCCCCCATGGAAAAAAATGTTTAACTTTGTTGTTTTTCTATTTTTCCATTGGTTAGTCATATATTCATATACATAAATATTCATGTATACATAACTATTTAGCTATGTATGTGCTTAGAAATCACTGTATATTACTTTATTATATAAGAAATGGATTACTCTCTATAGAACTCCAGAATTCAGTCTCATACATCTAAAATCTACTTGACCATCTGGTATCACGACTGCAACTGCAGACCATCATACCTCTGGTGACACTGTTCACCTGAACAGGGGACTTCCTACTCAAAAGAAAGGTGATCCCCCAGCTCCTGACAGATGTAAACGAGGAAACACTTGCTACACCTCTTTGTTTCCAAAGCAAAATACATGACCATATGTGGTAAAATTTTGCAATGCAGTTCATTAAATCTATAGATTTGATTGACAGTGTGCTTATATTTCCCACCATTTTTTCACAATCTGTTTTTTAAATGTCTTTTTGAGCAGCATCTCACATTCCTACTGGAACCAGGAAGAGTTATGTGCTCTTTGGAATATAAATTATATGCTAATTAGATGTCCAGATTTTTAGCTAGGTGCACCTACCTTTCCAGGGGCTTTGTTCCTATTTTCAGCATGTGCAGGTTGAGCTCGCAGAGCACCGATGCATGTACACCAGCAAAGTGCAACTTGTTGACAGCTACATGAATGCAGCTACAGCAGTGATAGAACATACACATATGCACTGCAGTGCAATTCCTAGAGCTTAGAGGCCAATCTTCATTCACACAAGACCCTTGAAACTCTAATCAAACTTTAGTGCAGGATTTTAAACATTTTAAAAACCACTAGCAAAAGCCAAGACAAACTTCAGATTAACTGGAAATGTTTAGAAATATCAGAGATAGAATACAATTACTGAGAAAAAGACAATTATCAATGGATTTTACTAAAATATCTTCAGAATTAACCTCTGATTTCCTGGTAAGGAAAGTAATTGGCAATACTTGTATACTTCTATCTTTAAATATTTGCAGTGTTCAAGGTACCAGTTTAGAATGTGCACGGTACCAATCTGGAACATTCACAGTACCATATTCAGTGCTGTCTACATTATTATTTTATTTAAATGGTGAATTACTGGAGGCACTGATCACTGACAATGGAAATGCCCAGCAACCGTCCTGTGATGAAGGAATGAAAGACATGACAAACTAATTAATGAACACTTTATCACACCCTTACCGCATTGTAATATGCCCTAACTCACACATACTGCAGCAGATGAATGCACAACAAAGATAATACTGCAAAGAAAAAATAAACCTAAACATCATAATTAATGCTTCACCACACTTCTGTAGTGTCCAGTTAATGAATGAAATGCATGACCCAGAATTTATTGAAGTAATATGAATGAGTAAGGTACAATTCTTAATTAACATGTAATTATAGGTTACAAAAACTTGCAGCAGCAAATAGCAAGAAACAGTACACAAAACTCAAGTCTTTAGGAAAAACTCACATCTTCATGATTGCACCAGGAACTCATGGGATATGTTCTTTTAGAAATGGTAAGCTAAGGCTGGCAGATAGAGCTAAGGTATAGAATCATGTAATAGCTGGTGTAAGTGCTATAGGGGGAAGGAACTTCACATTGGAACAGTGTAAGAAAAGAGCTAATGATAGGGTGGCACATGCCTGGACATAGGTAAGGCAGAATGTAATTTCTCATAGCAGCGCTGGTGGTAGCCATTCCACTCTTCAGGCTTTAGCACTAGATGAGGAGTAACTTCACTCTATAAAAGGTGATAACTTAGATTCAGATGATGCTGCTGCAGCAATCACCAGAGCTGGTGTTGACATCAGTAGTTTTAGACATTTTCAGCATTCCCAGTCAACCCCTGTAGAAGGCTAGGTTTTACTTGGCTTTCCTAACTTTTGGCCAGATGTACTTGACATAATACCTGGGAACATGTAACTCTTAACATATTTCCTCATCAGATGATCCATCAACATCAAGAGTAACATAAACCCTATAGTCACTGCATAGTAACTGAGCATCATACCTTTAAAAAATATATACAACTGTCACAGATTGTATTAATCGCATCTTGACATATCTCTTCACAGGGTCAACACCATAAACAATTGGATGCATTGCTGCATCACAGTAGATTAATGTTTCTCAGAAATGTTTTTATTTTCCATATATAATAATGTTTAGCATTACATTCATCAGTGTAAACAGATGTTATAACCTTTTATATACACTAAGTACAACTGGCCTGAATAAGTATTAATGTAAAAAGATAAGAAAGAAAAATAAAGTGAAAGAAACTGTAATATTCAATCAATAAAAATGTATAAGTTACACGTTAAAGGTCAGTCTGGGTCCATTTTTAGTTTCTCAATAAATGCAAGAATTTTTTTCCAAGGATTATTAATCCAAGTTTTAGGATAAATTCTCAGTTCATTAACTCTGATTTCTAGTAACACTGTTTCTTCCATCAATCTCAAGAATTCTTCCAAATTGGGTTCTTATGATGAATTCCATTTTCTTGTTATGCATTTCCTTGCTACAGCAAGTATGGACCAAAGTAGGTATAATTATTTTTTCCTCATTTCTGTAGAGTCATTAAAATTCAGAAAAATAAGAGAGTTGGTTAAAACAAAATAGTCTGCAAAGATAGCTTGGAGAAATTTAGTGATTTCTTCCCATTTTTTTAAATATCAATACATTCATAAAAAATATGTGACCAGTCTGCTTTACATGTTAGTGAACATCTCCAAGTGATGTTTTCGAGTGAATTAAATGTGGCTAGTTTATCAAGTGTGATACATGCCCTGTGTATACATTTCCAAGTATATATTTTCCATACTTGTAGATTGAATGTTGAATTAATAGAGCACATGAGATTAGATTTGCTTTCAGTTGCTAGATTAACTTGATATCCTCTTGTTATGAAATTCCAAACATTTAAATTGGGGTTAGTTTTATAATTTATCAAAATTTTGAATATTTTTGAAATTAGGTTTGTTCAATTGTAATTGTTATATATAACTTCAAACATAAAACTTATAAGATTAGGACAAGTTTTATAGGAAAATTTAATGATTTTTCTATTCAGAACATGAGCATATGATAGTATGCTTTGGAGTACCAACTAATCTGCATTTGATATATCAAATATATTTTGAATTTGTTGAATGTCTAATACTTCTTTATTCTTTATGCAATGTTGCTAGCAAGTAAAACTTTTCATCTCCCAATTAGTTAAAGTGTTTTTATGAATTTTGTTTGTAGAATTAAAGGGTATTAATAAGTCTAACCATATCTTAATGTCTATATTGGTATATATGAATCATCTAAATAAGTTTTATATATATATATATATATATATATATATATATATATATATATATATATATATATATATTATTTATGCAATTTAGATTTGTTGGTTTTGTTATATTATATTGAATGTTGATAATCAATATATGCCACAGCCTATTATTTTGTCCTTTTAACATAAGATGTTTAGTTATTTTGTTTTCATTTCGGAAAATAGTAGTATGCTATAGAGTCAGTCCAATTAATAATAGTTCTGAAAATGGAAGCTCTTATATACATCTCTATATCCGGAAAGTTGATTTAACCCATTTCCCATGATCTGATGTGATGTGTGTAAGCTATCCTATTTCTTTTTGTAAACCAGAGGAAATTCAATAGGATTTTATTTATGTCTTTTAAAATTGTCTTGTTTTGGTATTATAGGGATAACATGCACAATGTAATTTATTTTGGGAAGTAATATTAGTTTTATTATTTGTAGTCTGTCTTCAAATCAAATAAAAAAAATAATAGATCACTTAAGAGTCAACTCTGTTATTGATCCTTTAATAATAAATCAACTATAATATCTGATAGACTTGGTACATATATGTGTAGGAATTGTATGGCCTGTACACATATACACATTGGTAATCATTTCATACATCCCACTTTGGGTTTTAAGATAAATACTGTTTTTTATGCAGATTGTCAAACAAAACATGTTGTCTATTTTTGCTATTGTATTACCTGCTTCTTATTTTACATAGGGAAAACAAACAGGGTGTTTAAGGATAGAATACTTGAACACCTTAGGGATATTATGAATGTTAAAGAAACCAGTGCACTATCACTACATATAGCTAAAGAGGGTAAAGAACATAAATTTAGCTTTATGGTACTAGAGATTCTGCATAGTACCAAGAGAGGAGGTGACATAAATAATAGAACAGAATCTAGTGAACAGAAATGGATTTTGCGCTTTCAAGCTGATAATCCTCCTGGTTTAAACAATAGAGTTTTCCTGAAACCCTTCCTTAAAGTACAGCCATTAAAGCATTGATTTCTCTTTTAATATTTTATCATATATATTTCAATAGTCCATCTTTTATTATTTTTTACTATTGTATTCATTACCATTTTTAAGTATATATTGTTCATTTAGTCTGTTTTTATTTAATTCTTTAAAGATCTATATATTCTACAGATATATTTTATCACATGGCTTTTAGCTATGATGCACATTTTATCTGATTTTTGATTGGATGCGTTAGTGTTTAAAAATGTAACTGTTATTCTATCTTTGTTGGTCTGATGAAGTGGATGTTATTCCGAGAAAGCGCTTAACTTTCTACAATAAAGGACATATTGATTTTCACTGCTGTGTGGAACCAGATTATTTTTCTTTTTCTAGTTTTACATAAGCAAGGTTGTCCTCATATATATTTTTTATTAGTGTAATAAAATTGAGGGGAAATTCAAATAATTCTATAGCCTTAAAAGGATAGTCCCATCTGAGGGTGTCAAAGGCTTTTTCTATGTCTAATGTTACTATAATGGCCTCCTGGTTATCTCTGTTTAAGAAATCTATGAACATTAATATTCTCTGTATATTGTCATTAGTATGTCTGTTATATATGAATCCTGTTTGGTCCTAATTTATGATATGTAGCAGTGATTTTTTAATTCTACTAACTAATATTGACATAAAGATTTTATAGTCATTGCTGAGTAATGAAATTGGCCTATAAGAGTTACATTGTAAGGGATCTTTATTTTTTTAATGAATGCTGTAATTAGGGAATGCCCCCATGAGACTGGTATTGTGTTTTGTCATTGAGTTTCATTTAAAGTGTTATGCAATAATGGTATTACTGAAGATGGAAATATCTTATGCAATTCATTAATTATTCCATCAACTCCCAGTGCCTTATTACTTTTGCTTTCCTTGATTTTTTCAGTAATTTTTTTAAAGATATTTGTTTTTGAATATATAATTTAAAATTTTCTGGTATTACTTTTAATTTTGCTAGATTCAACTCTAAGTTTAATAGCTTAGATTGATGTGTATCATTATTATAATTATAAGTGAAGTGGTATTTAATGGCATCTAATATATGACTTATATCTGAAACTTTTTTTATTTTTTGTTTTTCCTTCATGTATGATATTTGTGGTATTATTTTCAATAGATTGTCTTAATTCTAACTGCTAAATTGTGCATATGTTTTGGCGGTACAGCATATAAGTTAAGTTTTAATTTTTCTATTGCTAGATTAGTTTTATGAGTTAGAATTTCATTATATCTTTTATTTAGTTCTTTTTTTTTTGTTGTGTGTTTATACAGTCATTGATATTATGTTCTGTGATTTGTTTTTGGATGTTGTGTAATTCTGATTCCCATTTCTTTATTTTATTTTTATACTATGAAAGGATTTTTCCATTTAAGTAAGCTTTCAAGGTATCCCATAAATTTATTATATTTGTTTCGTTATTAAAATTTATATCTAAGAAGAGTTGTATTTCTGAATCAAGCCAATGTTTAAATTGTTTTAATTTTGTGCTATAAGCTGGAATTCGTGTTATAAAGATTAACTTCTTATAATCTATGTATGTTTTAAGGATTAATGAGTTATGATCTGAAAAAGGGCATGGAGTTAAGGAGAAGTTTGTTATTTTTGTGTTTAATTCTTGAGATATGAATATTTTATTTATTCTTGCTTGGGTTTCAAATATATAATCTTGATTGGAAAATAATAAGGAGTTACTGTCTTTATATCTGTATGTGTCAATTAGATTGAGACTTTCACACCATTTATAAGAGCTTTCCCTGTAGAATTACTATGTGAGATTCTTTTATTAGAGGTCTCTGAATTGCCTAAAATGCAATTGAAGTCCACACTTACTATCAGATTTCCCTTATAGATTCTATTAATTAAATCAATATGTTTTCTTAATGTCCCAACCCCAATACCTGGAAGCCAGTATACATTTGCTAATGTCCAAATTCTATTGTTATATTTTAGTATTACTATAGCCAAAAGTCCTTCTTTGTCTTCATAGTTATAAATTATTTGAGGCATGGTGAAATTTTTTCCATAACATTAATGCTCCCCTAGTCTTTTTCTTATATGAAGAGTGAGATAGTAGTATATATTCATTAGTATTCCATGTATAAGTATCTTTAGTTTTGAAGTGGGTTTCTTGAAGGAATACCACTTGTGCTTTGTTTAATTTCATGTAGCTTAATAAGTTTGATCTTTTCCTTGGATTATTTAAACCATTAGTGCTTAAGGATAGTATAGTTAAGTCCATTCCTATTAATTAACTTTATATAGTATTTATGATGTAAATTATATTTGCAATGCCTTATAATATATAGATTGTGTAACTTCTCTGTTGATATTACTCTTTGTAATCAGATTATCATTTTTAGTTGAAAAACATAGATTATAACTTAGTTCAACCCAATAAAAAAAGAAAAATAGATATTTCAAATGTAAATATGTAGTAACAAATAAATAAACATTTTGATAAGCCTTTTGGTAAACATGAAGTGATAAGCATTTCCAATATGATAGATAAAAAGAATCTATCAGATTGACATCCATATCTACCAACAAGTAAAGAAAGAAAATTGCCCCATTCGAGCTCCAATATAAGATTTTATCTTTTTTTCAATTGGAGTTTTGTTGGATTCAAATAGATGAAACAAAAATCAGTTATTTATGTAATATATTATTTTAAGTCAAATGTACACAAAGTATGTGAATAATATATCTTCTAAAAATAGTTTTTAATAGATACTATTACTTTTGTAGTGTACTTTAAATTTAGATTAGGCTTTATTTCAGTCTGTGACAGTGTTTTTATGAACATTTATTAATCATAAGATCAAACTCTAACCATATCTTGATGAAAGTTGTGCTATGTACAGGTGAAGCAACACTGAGATATTATCTGAAAATCATTTATCTGGTATTTCTTGCATCTTGTGAATTAAATCTTGTCAAATCCAATATAGAATAATGCCATTCAAGCAAGGCGTAAAGCAATTCAATTATTACTGTTAAGGAAACAATAATGGACCAGTGAGAGGTTTTAAATAACACAAAATTGAATCAAAACAATATGTGGACTAACAGCTTTTTATTTTTTTTCTTTTGTTGTTCTTATTTTTATTTTATATTGAATTATGTATAGCAAAACTTTGAATCAAAGTGAATCTGTAGTTGTAAATTAACTACAGATCAAACATGACCACTGTTTAGTTTATTACAACTTAATACCCTTTATTATCATGTCAGTTTTCACTTTATTATTAAGTGTTTGCTTATGAAGGAGAGCTCATCTCTATCTTAGCCTCAATTTCTATATATCCAGTTGTCTCCCTTTTACCAAATTAAATATAAACAGAGTACCCAGTACCATGGATTTTATATTAATTCCTTAGTACATTCATCTTCTCTTATTGAACTATATGTTTCTTACTGGGTAATTCTGTAGTAATTTTAATGAAAGAATCTTCTTCCAACAGTATGTAGTTAAAACAATGTCCTCATAACATGAACACCTCAGGTTTCTCAATATTTTTACTAACTACATTACACCTTACGTAACTCTGACCATGTATCTTAATTAAAAAAAAAACTTCTACATTATTCAAACAGTTTAGTTCAGAATGACGCATCAGAAATGTATTTGTAAACTTTAAGAGAAAAGCAATTCCCTTATAGATCTTTAAACTTCTTATAATGAATACAATTATTAAACAGTGAGTTAGACATATTCTAGGCAATTCTTTGTATGCTGACTTTAAAACACATTAAACATGAATGTGTTTTTGATTTATTACTAGATCTATTGTTCTAAATGTGGGTTTGAGTAGTTATCAAATCACATAAAATAGATCTTTGACAGTAGGATCTATCATAGTACAAATCACCATCAGTGTTATGTCTATTAGTGTACAAACATTCATTCATATTTCTTATGCTTGGGTGATTCTATATACTTAATTCCATCATATATCAAGTAATAACTGCTTTATAAAGAAACAGGAGATGTAGCATTAAATTATGTAGTCTGCCCCCCCTTTTAAAGTATAAGCCTTAGAATTTATTTTAATAAGTAAGATAAATTAATTAGACTCCATTTCCATATAACACATAATCAATGAATGCGTATTACTAAGTTTATTTTCCTTTCTATCAGACTAGATTTGATTATTAAATCTGTAGGAATCTGCATGTACATATGGACAAATATTCTGACTTGTCCTAGTAACCTCTGCTTAATCTACATCTTTGAAACAGAAATATCCTTTGTTAGTTTATAATATATTACTTTTATGTGTTAAATAATACACAGACAGTAATAGGTATTACATACAACAATCTATTTCAACTGTATCATCTGTAGCTGTTTACATCCCATTTTGATGGTCTTATAATCAAAATGCCAACATTACAAATAGTAGGGCGCATGATAGAAAATATAAAGGAAAGTTAGTGAAAGGAGAATTTAACTGTTTACACTTCCAACATATGAAAGTGCCAAATAATAAAAAAAGATGTTTTTTAAGGAATTCTAACAGCCTAATCTAGTGATATGGTCCCTTACTGTCTTTATTTGTATCCATCTAACAGTATACTTCTATCACAGACAGTACCACCTTAAATTCTATTCTTCTAACTAGGAAGTGCGTAAAGGGAGGCGAAGATGCATATATGTGTTAGCATGCTTTCCCATGCCTTTCATTGACTCGTTTGCTACTTGTGTAACCTTACAACCCAATTTCTTTTAGAGCCTAACCAGGGAAATACGGTTATACACAAAAGAAAAATCATTTCACAGAGCACAACCCCTAAGGTCTGGAGTTCAATGAAGTATCTAATGAAGATGTAATGCAAGCAGCCTGTATTTAGTTAATGCTGTTTTTTTTTTTTTTTTTTTTGCTATGTAAACCTCGCACTAGCCTCTAAGCAGTGCATTCTATGTATGAAAGATGTTCATGTTTAATGATTTTTTTAAAAAAGAAATGTTTGTATATGCATGAGGATATTTCAGTCAGAGACCATTCAAAGTACGGCTATGCAAGTCTGTTCTATCTGGCACAATACTGTTTTTTTATTTTTTTATTTATTTATTTTTTTATATTTTAAGCATAAAAGCTTAACAATTATATGTAATATTATGTTATGTTATAAAAACCCATAAAGCCATTAACACAAAAATCACTTCTACTTTCTTTCACCTCACAAACAAATGTGTCAGTCAGTATACCGGCCAGCAAAAAATATTTTATAAAAAAGCAGCCATTCATGTATACCAGTCAATTATTGCTAGATAAACTGCATAGTGGCAGATAAGCTTACTATTCTATTTTCTATTTGTTATGGTATTAAAGTTATATTGAACTACATTCTTTCATTTTGATTTCAGAAATATCTTCCATTAATAGATGCAGAGTTCAAGCTTGTGTTAATTAATCTTGTATGTAGGACAATGAAATGCAAGAAAAAACACAGTATATTATAGACAATTAAATAATTTAAAATACATACTTTTTGTAGTAAAAAACATATTTCTAAGACTTTGTTGAATATTTGAGAGATCTGAATGTTTGTAAGGTTTTAAGTTCAGTTCTTTGTTTCTTTTTTCCTTACATCAGACCAAATGTTTTTCTCTGGGGATCTTTTGAAATTGATTGTTGAAGACCAGTCTATTTCTTCAGGAATTGTGATGATGTAATTATTTTTAATGAATTATGAAGCTTCCTCAATGTTATTGAAGGTTCTCATGTTATTTGAGTGAAAAATTCTGAATTTAGCAGGATAGACCAATTGTGCTTTTATTTTATTTTGTTTGATGAGTTTCACCAAGGAATTTAACCACAATTGATCTTGGAGGAGCTTTAGATGAAGAGGGTTGTGGTTTTCTTATGGCTCTGTGATATTTCTCTATTCCATTTGATAGTCCCACCTTTAAGTCAAGTATATCATGTAGCCATGAGTTTAAAAAGGCTATAATGTCCTCTCCTTCAGTTTTTTTATCTGGAAGACCAAAGATTATTATGTTTGTTCTCCTTTCCCTATCTTCCAAATCATCCATTTTATTAATTAGCCAGTTATTTTGATGTAATAAAAATTATGTCTGATTTTCCCCTTCCTTGAGTCTCCCATCTATGTCAGTCAGTGAAGTTTCCATGTCAAGTATTTTATTTTGTTGTTGCTGTAATATTTCCTTAAGGACATCTGTTTGTTTTTGACAATTTTCCTTGAGGGTTTCCAAATTTTTGGTGAATCTATCCATTTTCAAGGACAATTCATGTAGTGTGGAAGACATCAGTTGGATCTCCTTCTTCCGAGTAGTTTCAGTGTGAGAATTCTTTGAGCTTGCCATTTCCATACAGTTTTAAAGATCTCCAATTAATTTTGACAGGAAAAACTCAACAGAAATTCTTGAAAATAGATAAAGTTGTAGTTTGGAAGTTCCTTGATAAAGTGTTGTTGTTTCTACTCAATACAGTTAATTTATTTCCTGTTTTCTAGCATAGTTTTATGGAGCTCTAAAAAGATGCTGCTATCAGTTGGCCATCTAGGCTCTGCCCCACAGTAGATTAATGTTGATAGCAGAATGTCAGCCAACAATAATGCCATAACTCTTACTCTCATGACACAGCATCAGGACAGTGACACCCTGTCACAAAGTATATTAGTAGAGCCAGCTACCCAACAGCAATGTGATACCTCTGTAGGCAGTCACACAGAGGTTCACACACTCAGTATAAAGAAGACATGACATTACAACAAGGGGGACACCATGTAGACCAACACTTGTTTTTTGTGTGCAGCCTGAACCCCAGGATGAAGAGACTACCCTTTCAGAAGAAGTTGTGCCCACTGTCACACCTGTACAATGGGGTGCCAGCCAGAGACATATGTCACAATTAGCTCCAGAGATACACAAGGCCCTGTTTGTCCTGCAGCTGATGTGTCATGACATACTTCAGGCCCAGACTACTGTCATCAACATTAAGTTAGAAATGATTAAAGTGCTATTGGGTATACATGAGGAATTTCACCAGTGCATGGGAATACTGTAGTCCAGGGACAATGTCATGATGATATTCACACATACCATGCTTGCACACATGATATCCATGTCACTCTCAATGTGCACACAACTAAGGACTTAAAAGACACACATTGTGGACACAGCTGGGTATGAATAAGGGACTATCCACACACATAGTGGATGAGAAGGCTGGACACCATATACCACTTACCCCAAAAACTATATTCATTTTAATTACATATTTTTTTATACATCTTAAAATAGTTTTGCTATACTCCTGATTATAGACACTGTATAACATTGTATTGCTACTTAATGCTTTGTAATAATCCTGTAACATTGCTGTTTAATTCTAATTTATAATGAAAAGGA
Organism: Protopterus annectens; assembly: GCF_019279795.1. Taxonomy (NCBI): domain Eukaryota; kingdom Metazoa; phylum Chordata; order Ceratodontiformes; family Protopteridae; genus Protopterus; species Protopterus annectens. Next base: position 546,349,689 of record NC_056736.1, read on the forward strand.
AAAGTTCAATACTCAGAAGGTGAACCAAGGCAACAGCAGCGAAAATACAAGTAGTCGATGCAGAAAAAACCACACAGTTCTCTTCACATATAGTCTCTCCACCAATAAACCACTCGCAAGGTGAAACAGCTTTCGTAAAAAGGCAGTTTTATTGAGTAAGCGCTTTCACCAACACGGCTTCGTCAGACTCAAATACAAATGACTGAAGCACACATAATATACTGTTAAAACCAGTAAAAAAGCGAGAAACAACTCAATTAAGCAATTAGTGCAATAACAATCAATTGAATTAAAAACTTCACTTTATACACAAGGTACTAAAGCCAGTATAATGCTTTAAAAAGTCATATAATGCTTTAAAAAACATTCAATAAATGTGGAATAAACCAACAATAATAGAACATTACTAAAACATACTTCTCAATAAAATATATAGGATCTATTTAATATATAGGAATAGAGAATAAAAAACTGAGTATAGGTTAATAAGCCTTCAATCTTCTTATTTTACAAAAGGGTCTGACAGAAACCTTAGCATTAAGGCCTGGTGGAACGTCAGATCTCAGTTTGATAATCCACATGTTTTCCCTATTCTCAGTGTGTGTTCTGATATCTCCACCTCTAATATTGGCATTAACATGTTCAACTATCCTAAAGGTAAAAGTATGCTGAATCCCAAACTCAGATACATGTTTGGCCAGTGCATTGCTAACATGCCCCATCCTGATGCTGTATAAATGTTCGCGTATGCGATCCTTGAAGCATCGATTAGTCTTCCCTATGTAGAAAGACTTACATAGGGAACAGGTAGCAAGATATATGATATTTCTGGACAAGCAATTGCCATTAACTTTAAAGAAGTACTGACGTGAACTGAAAGGATGAATAAACAAAGTAGAGGGGTTAATATAAGAACAAAAACTACAACTGCCACAACAGCGTGTTCCGCTTTGTTGAATACTAGATCGTAGGTTGGTGGGACCTCTATCACATAATAACCTTTTTAAATTCTTTTTATTCCTGTATCTAAACTGGGGGGCATCACCTAATATTTCTCTGATATGAGAATCAACCATCAAGACATTCCAATGGCTCCTCACTAATTCCTTGATGGCAGCAACATCATTGGTAAAAAAGACCGAGAATGCTCCTGTGCTAACTGGGACATTACCTATCCTAGTGTCACTCTGGACTACATGTAAAGAATCTGTCCTCTCAGAAAAGTATGGGGCCGCAATATTAAGTCTCAAATCTCTTAGGCCTATAGTGCCCTTAGAGAGATCATTCGGTCCATATCCTCTCTGTGTCAATCTTCGATTCAAATCACCTAGATCCTGTTCGAACCCTATATTACTGGGATTGTACCTAGACGCCCTCAATGCCTGTCCCCTCACTATGTTATTAAAAACATAGCTGGGATGCATACTGGAGCGGTGTAGAATTGTGTTTTTATGACAATTCTTCCTAAAAACACCTGTGTTGATCAAGCCACTGTTTAATTTCTCAACAAAAACATCTAGAAATGAAATCTTAGTTTCAGACATTTCATAAGTAAATTTGAGGTAAGTAGTGGAAGCATTAATATAAGACACAAAGCTGTTTAAATCATCAACAGATCCCCTCCATAGAAAGAAAAGATCATCTACAAAACGTCTGTAGAACAAGACATGTTCAACATATGCTGTAGATTCATTGCGAGTGGTTTATTGGTGGAGAGACTATATGTGAAGAGAACTGTGTGGTTTTTTCTGCACCGACTACTTGTATTTTCGCTGCTGCTGCCTTGGTTCACCTTCTGAGTATTGAACTTTTCCTTTTTATTATCAATTGCTGCTTTTTCAGAAGGTGTTTGCTCCGTATTTTGTTTTATTCTCCTAATTTATAATGAACATTGTATAATATGTTGGAGCTTTTCTCCCCGGGCCTCCACTGAAAAAGGGCTCTTCAGCTCAGTCAGACAATCCCAGTCAACAAATGTAAAATAAATAAATAAATAATACATATTTCAAGAATGTGCTGCAGGCATTCATTCAGATTACCCCCAAAATAAGGCAGTAAAGCCTTATCAGACTTCTTCATCATGTGGTAGAACCTCACATTCATGGTCTAGGTCCCATACAACTGACAGGCCAATATATCAAGAGTTTACCTTGTATCAGGTAGATCCCATTATGGAAGCAGCTCAGCATCAAGCTCACATGCTAGCATTTGCCCACAGTCTCTAAGAACATCACCCATACTATATTTATAGGGGATATTGTGCGTGACACCTATCAAGTCTAATTTAATTTTGACTTTCAACAACACAGGGCTCTCATACTCTGAATTCATTTTGCAAACTGGGCAGTTAGCCATAGTACCTGAAAAAGAATATTTCTGTATAGAATACCAACTATTTTTTTCTTAGCACATACACTCAATCTTAGTAAGTAATGCTGTAGAGAAACATTCACATTATAGCCTTAAACGTCTTTCATAACACCTGCTCTTCACTTTAGTCTGCAAGTGTAACTTACATTTGTGCTTCTGGCCATAAAATACTATACAAATGGATGATGGCTAATACATTTTGAAAACAATATTTTGTTTATGACATAAGGAAAACTGTGTGATATACAATGTAAGTTGACCAAGCAACATTCAGCATAGCCCACAATTAATACTGTATGCATTAAATATAGCTGTGTAACATCTTCCTTATTATGTAGTGAATATCAAGGTCTATAGTTGTGGACTAGATGCCATCTCTGAATCAGCACAGCCCTGAGCCATGCATAAGTGTGTCAGGGGGGGGGGGTTGCTCTGCTTCTCCCTTCTGCTGGTCAATGTTGCTATTATCAACAGTAGGACAAATAACAGATGGAACCGGTCTACCACTGTTGGTCAATGGCTGTCTCAGTTTTGCATCAGACTGATGCATGACTTTGTTGTCCAGCATGCAGCAGTTGGTAAACATCTGGCATATAGTAGTAGGGCCATACAGAAGGGCACCTACAGACTCATCCAGGCAATAGGAATGAGCTTTGAGCAAGCCAAGGTCTTGTGCAATGGCTATCCATGCTTGGGACAAAGTGTTAGTGCACTTCTCTGCAGTTTTTTGGGGGTTGCATACAGGTATCATTAGGTGAGGTTTGAATGGGTCAGCTGCATCACCTAGAAAGCAAAACAGTGAGGGGGCACATAATAGAACAAGTGCTGATTACTGAATAATACTTATGTCACTATTTAGATACAGGAATTACTGTGATTAACAATATTACAATAGTTTGCATTTACCAACTAGGTGACCTAGCATGAAGGAAGACATGGAACAGCTAGACTGTGTACTAAATATGAGAATCATGAACATTGCCAATACACTGGGCCACCCTGTTAGTGATGCACTGCCATGCACTACACCGCACCTGGCAGTAGCAAGAACTGTGCCTCTTCCTGTTCTGGTAGCAAACAGACCACTTATAGCATCATGGATGCAATTTATCATACTAAGTACCACAAAAAAGTTTAATTCTGTAGACAGCATGCATGGTACCAACTCAGTCCTGTGGGGACACTGTGAAATGTATGTACTGATTTACATGCGCCAAAAGAATGTGAAAGAACTGATGAAATATCATCAAAGCAGAAGCATGTGAAATACTCAGTGTGTCCCCAGTTTGTCACTGGAAGGTTCATTTAGCAAGTAAAGTGAGGGATATGTGTACTTTGTTACGCCTGGCATAACATGCATTCCTACAGTTCCATACAAACTCCTCAAAGTTCATATTATGTCTCTGTCCACAATAATTTCAGGTCATCAAAGTTGAGGTGAGTAATTATTTACCTATGTCTTCTAGGCTGGTTAACATTGCATAATGCAATATGTGCTGCCATGACCAAAGCAAGCAATTCTCAGCAAGGTACAGTTAGACTGATAGCAAAAGCAAGTGTCTTTATGGAATGCAAAGTAGATGGAAAACATGGATTCACTTTCTATAACCCAGCCCAGATGTACAAAAAAAAAAAATCAATTATAAATTCCATAAAGGTGGGAAGAGGACCTTATTTGCATCGGATAGTCATAGATTTTTCACTCATTTCTCAGTTGCACATCATTATTCCTCCATTGTATCAGTTTTTCTCAAGCTGCTTCAAACAGCTGCCCTTAAATGCAGCTGTAACATTGAATTACATATGAGCTGCAGTTGTTTGCTGCCCATGCATGAACCCACTCTGTATAGGTGTAATGGCTATGCATACCAGCCTTAATGTATCCCTTTAAAGCAACAACAGGGTGCAACTTCATTATGCCTTCTGCAATGGATCATTTTCTGAAAATAATAGTCAACCAAATCATATCTACACATTGGGCACTATCTTCTAGGATTATGCATTTAAGTCTGATACAATTTCACCAAAGGCAAACTCACTGTGCATTCATTCTTAATTAGATATATTTAAAGCTGTATCATTTGCTGCAGCAAATAACATAATTATGATAATCTTGCCATGGCCTACATCTCAGTTCTGCATTGTTCTGCTTGCTCTCATTCTTGAAATCATTTGCACAATCATAGTAAACAGGATGTCATTCAAATCTTGTAAAATGCTAATTGTTCAGTTCACCCTTGCTCAGAAAATCTATGCTAAATTACCAGTAAATGTGACTATGCTAAGAGCTCTGCACATTGATAGACTATACTATCTCACAGTCATTATACATTTCTTAACTTCTAGATTTAAAAAATTAATTTGACAGGCAGTTGCTGACAGAAGAAGAAAAAATATACTAGGCTTCACAAAGACTGCAATTTGTATAATTATAACTGCAGACCCTGTGACACCCAATCTAAGTACCTATCTTATTTCCTATTACATATAAATAGAAGTTTACTTCACTGTTATTCATAGCATGTCATTCCATTTATGGGCCATGCCTGGTGTATGTAGTTCAACCAATATACTGTTGTAACATAGCCACTCATAAGCTTCTATGCTTTCATTAAAGCCCATCCCTTCACATTTACCCTGTACAGATTTATCCAGCCCATCACATGAGTTTCCTCTATTTTCATGTCTGTCTTTTTCTGGGAATCATCTTAGCTTACAAGATACTTCCATGTCCATGTCCACACCTCTACCTCTTTCGTATGTCTTGTGCTTTCCAAATGTACTATTTCCAATGGATTTAGTAGCTTCACCTTGTATAGGTTCATAGGTTGTCCTCGAGGGGAATTTTAAACCTGTCCAGTTTCACTTTTTGTGTTTGAATTAGCATATCCAATTTGGTTAGTGACTGGCCTTACCCATCTCATGGTCAGTCATTAACTATTAGCCCTAATGAGAATAAATGGCATCATACCACAGATAATTTGAGGGGCACATGCATGGGTCTAAAGCATTTAGGAGCTGTCTCTGACCATTGGTAGCACAGCTGGTAATTTTTCTGTTTCCCATCCATAGATCCAAGTTCAGCTTGAATATGGACAGGGATGAACTTAATTTTGTGCTGATGGGGTTCTTGTTCCAGAGCAACAGCATCCTCTACAAGATAAAGCTGTCCTTTCAAACTGTTCTGTTGATAGTAAAGAAGAGATGTATTTCCATACCTAAGTAATTCGGATGCCAGCTGACTTGCAGATGTGCAGTAAATTTATCAGTATTGGGTTGGAAGATGCTTTTAAAAGCCAGCAAATTATTCCATCTAGGGATTAGCAGAGTTTTATATGACAGAAGGAGAATCTCTTATACTGAATGTGCAGCCTTAAGTTTCCAGTGTGTCATTTTTTTATGGATTTTCATGGTAGTGATGTCTTTGCTTTGTTGTCATTATAAGCTGGAGCAGTATTCCAACCAGAGTATGAACTTTTTGAAGTTCATGGTCAGCTGAGTAGGGAAAAGTATCAACTACTTAGACATTAAATTCTCACTAGACCAGGTCAACTGTGTACCTCATAGTAGCATACACAGAAAGGACACATTTGTGAATAATTATCTGTATCAAACCAGCCTGCACCCCCTTTTACATGAAGAAAGTAATAATTAAGGGACAATTTACAAGATTATGCAGGCTTACTAGTGAGGACACCACATTTTTCTCTGATGTAGATGATCTAAAAATGTGTTTATTGCCAGAGGGTATTTGGGTGACTTTATTGAGATCACCATCAAAGAGGAAGTCGATCTGAGAAGAAAAACAGCAAGGCCTATCCTCAGAAGTGACTTAAATTATGTTAATCCTAAATCTGACAACAACTTCATTAGGCTCCACCAAACTCAAGTGGTCAAGTACACCAGATCATTTCCTTTGTTTATTACAACAGATTTGAAGGCAATAAGGAAAACTATTCAGGACAACTGGAAATCCTGAATTGATAGCAGTCATAGATCATGAGCCTTGCTTTACGTATAAAAATCAGCAAATGTTTGAAACATGCTTGAAAAACCTAAACATCTTTGCCCTAATGTGACCACAGCCTTTGGTACCTTTAAATGTGGTTCATGTAAATATTGCAGATATATCACCAGTTGTTCTAGTGTGGTTGCAAAGGGGACAAACAAGACCATTATAGCTAGAGGCATATATGACTGCAACACACATGGTGTAGCCTGTTTGGCAAATTGAGAAACATGAGAAAGTTTTCATATTCGAAAAACAATTAGAAAACTTCCCAAGAGAATGTACAAACAAACATTGACTATAAGGAACAAAGGCAGTAATTCATTGGCTGGACATTCTTTGGTGTGTAATAATTTAGGAAATGTAATTTCTTTGTATTTGATAAGGTTAACACTGAGGGATTTTGGTGGCAATTACAATGTCCTGCCTGAGTGTAGAAAGGCTGAGTGGCAGATTAAGCATGCTGCTGATAAAGCACCAGGAATTAATGAGCACATTAATTTAAAAAGTTTCCGTGTGGCACAAATGTTATAATTATACTAATATTTTATAACCTATAATATATTTTTTAAACTGTTTATTTACTGTATTAAATTTTAATTATTTTATTGATACATGTTTTAGACTTGAATTTCACACATTTTAACACTTGTTCTGAGTTATTATCATACGTCTTTAAGAACTAAATGCTGCATTTGCATACTAAGTTCTGATTGGGTAATACTAACTTATGACTTATGTCGGAGTCTTTAAGTTACAGTCATTTTACTTTTAATAATTTTTTGATGAAGTTCTGCATTTAAATAAATATAGAAAAAAAGCGCTCATTTTTCTGGTACGGTGTTCCCTAGGCAACCTTTTCAGGTGTGTTTTGGTTTTGTTTCAAGGTGGAGAGACAGATTCATTACTCAGTATCTCAACCATGTTTTAACCAATTTCCTGTGCAGATCCACCAGTATGATACAGTATCTTCTTTCAAATGGGACGTGGCTAATTGGATGGGTGTTTATAAATTTGCACAAGGCTTGAGCAGATTATCCCTCTTTGGGAGGAGAGGTGCAGTCCGAGGTAGGAAATGGAATGGATTGATGGTCAGCTTAGACTATTCCCCATATTTCCTACCACAAATATTACTCAAGGGGCAGATATCTGAGATAAACTACCTTAGTGGTACTACTTGTCAGTTCTAAAGCACAGCATGACTGTAGGTGCTGCATATTTAAGTTGTAGGGGGAGTTAGTCTGACAAGAACATAACCTGGGCGATATTGTACATTTCTAAAAATAAATCTGCTGTCAGAAAGGCCTTACTCACTCACCAGGCAGTTAGCAGTGATCATAATACTCAGAGGTAGCACAACCTAGCTGGGCATTTCCATAAATGTCATCTAATTAGCATGAACATATGTCGCTGTGGACAGCCCAAGCCAATTACCAATGTACACTGCTGGCCTGCATAAACTGTACTGGAAATTGCTTGTTGCAAAGTTAGTACATAGTCATGGATTCAGAGTGGTAAGAACAGACTGATCTGTGTAAACTATGTGCCTCTGTCCTGTGGCATGCTGTAACCTACCCTCCAGGAATACAGACATTGTATTCTAATAGTAGGAACATTCCCACTACTTAATATGTAATATGGAACTACTCTACTATGTTTCTGATGATCTGATTTGACAATTGACTATAGATATACCAGTTGTAAAGGTTGCTGTTCTAAAAGCTGCACAAAAGAGATGTTAACATAGTGGCGGGTAACACACAGCAAGATGATATGCATTGCAATAAAGTCAAGAGTCATTATGTCTATTTCTTCCTACTATGCCTATATTCCATTGCCACTGTGTCTTTGAACAGCAAGTAGCATGTGTGCTTCTGACATGTATTTCTGAGTCATTGTACTTTAAAAACTTGTAGTGTACTGCACAGTTTTACCCCATCCCAAATCTATACCATGGTAACAGCACTGAAGAGTGGTAGTTTAAGAAAACCAGAGACTATGCTATACAAAAGGATGCATTTCAGAGAAAGGGGCTCATTTGAACTTCTTATTCAGCGTTACTGTACATCATAGGATCACAGGAGGTTACTAGGCTAATTGTCCTGGGGTTGTAAGCATTTAGGAGCTGTCTCTGACCATTGGTAGCACAGCTGGTAATTTTTCTGTTTCCCATCCATAGATCCAAGTTCAGCTTGAATATGGACAGGGATGAACTTAATTTTGTGCTGATGGGGTTCTTGTTCCAGAGCAACATCATCCTCTACAAGATAAAGCTGTCCTTTCAAACTGTTCTGTTGATAGTAAAGAAGAGATTTATTTCCATACCTAAGTAATTCGGATGCCAGCTGACTTGCAGATGTGCAGTAAATTTATCAGTATTGGGTTGGAAGATGCTTTTAAAAGCCAGCAAATTATTCCATCTAGGGATTAGCAGAGTTTTATATGACAGAAGGAGAATCTCTTATACTGAATGTGCAGCCTTAAGTTTCCAGTGTGTCATTTTTTTTGGATGTTCGTGGTAGTGATGTCTTTGCTTTGTTGCCATTATAAGCTGGAGCAGTATTCCAACCAGAGTATGAACTTTTTGAAGTTCATGGTCAGCTGAGTAGGGAAAAGTATCAACTACTTAGACATTAAATTCTCACTAGACCAGGTCAACTGTGTACCTCATAGTAGCATACACAGAAAGGACACATTTGTGAATATTTATCTGTATCAAACCAGCCGGCACCCCCTTTTACATGAAGAAAGTAATAATTAAGGGACAATTTACAAGATTATGCAGGCTTATTAGAGAGGACACCACATTTTTCTCTGATGTAGATGATCTAAAAATGTGTTTATTGCCAGAGGGTATTTGGGTGACCTTATTGAGATCACCATCAAAGAGGAAGTCGATCTGAGAAGAAAAACAGCAAGGCCTATCCTCAGAAGTGACTTAAATTATGTTAATCCTAAATCTGACAACAACTTCATTAGGCTCCACCAAACTCAAGTGGTCAAGTACACCAGATCATTTCCTTTGTTTATTACAACAGATTTGAAGGCAATAAGGAAAACTATTCAGGACAACTGGAAATCCTGAATTGATAGCAGTCATAGATCATGAGCCTTGCTTTACGTATAAAAATCAGCAAATGTTTGAAACATGCTTGAAAAACCTAAATATCTTTGCCCTAATGTGACCACAGTCTTTGGTACCTTTAAATGTGGTTCATGTAAATATTGCAGATATATCACCAGTTGTTCTAGTGTGGTTGCAAAGGGGACAAACAAGACCATTATAGCTAGAGGCATATATGACTGCAACACACATGGTGTAGCTTGTTTGGCAAATTGAGAAACATGAGAAAATTTTCATATTCGAAAAACAATTAGAAAACTTCCCAAGAGAATGTACAAACAAACATTGACTATAAGGAACAAAGGCAGTAATTCATTGGCTGGACATTCTTTGGTGTGTAATAATTTAGGAAATGTAATTTCTTTGTATTTGATAAGGTTAACACTGAGGGATTTTGGTGGCAATTACAATGTCCTGCCTGAGTGTAGAAAGGCTGAGTGGCAGATTAAGCATGCTGCTGATGAAGCACCAGGAATTAATGAGCACATTAATTTAAAAAGTTTCCGTGTGGCACAAATGTTATAATTATACTAATATTTTATAACCTATAATATATTTTTTAAACTGTTTATTTACTGTATTACATTTTTATTATTTTATTGATACATGTTTTAGACTTGAATTTCACACATTTTAACACTTGTTCTGAGTTATTATCATATGTCTTTAAGAACTAAATGCTGCATTTGCATACTAAGTTCTGGTTGGGTAATACTAACTTATGACTTATGTCGGAGTCTTTAAATTACAGACATTTTACTTTTAATAATTTTTTGACGAAGTTCTGCATTTAAATAAATATAGAACAAAAGCGCTCATTTTTCTGGTACGGTGTTCCCTAGGCAACCTTTTCAGGTGTGTTTTGGTTTTGTTTCAAGGTGGAGAGACAGATTCATTACTCAGTATCTCCCCCATGTTTTAACCAATTTCCTGTGCAGATCAACCAGTATGATACAGTATCTTCTTTCAAATGGGACGTGGCTAATTGGATGGGTGTTTATAAATTTGCACAAGGCTTGAGCAGATTAGCCCTCTTTGGGAGGAGAGGTGCAGTCCGAGGTAGGAAATGGAATGGATTGATGGTCAGCTTAGACTCTTCCCCATATTTCCTACCACAAAAGTTACTCAAGGGGCAGATATCTGAGATAAACTACCTCAGTGGTACTACTTGTCAGTTCTAAAGCACAGCATGACTGTAGGTGCTGCATATTTAAGTTGTAGGGGGAGTTAGTCTGACAAGAACATAACCTGGGCGATATTGTACATTTTTAAAAATAAATCTGCTGTCAGAAAGGCCTTACTCACTCACCAGGCAGTTAGCAGTGATCATAATACTCAGAAGTAGCACAACCTAGCTGGGCATTTCCATAAATGTAATCTAATTAGCATGAACATATGTCGCTGTGGACAGCCCAAGCCAATTACCAATGTACACTGCTGGCCTGCATAAACTGTACTGGAAATTGCTTGTTGCAAAGTTAGTACATAGTCATGGATTCAGAGTGGTAAGAACAGACTGATATGTGTAAACTATGTGCCTCTGTCCTGTGGCATGCTGTAACCTACCCTCCAGGAATACAGACATTGTATTCTAATAGTAGGCACATTCCCACTACTTAATATGTAATATGGAACTACTCTACTATGTTTCTGATTATCTGATTTGGCAATTGACTATAGATATACCAGTTGTAAAGGTTGCTGTTCTAAAAGCTGCACAAAAGAGATGTTAACATAGTGGCGGGTAACACACAGCAAGATGATATGCATTGCAATAAAGTCAAGAGTCATTATGTCTATTTCTTCCTACTATGCCTATATTCCATTGCCACTGTGTCTTTGAACAGCAAGTAGCATGTATGCTTCTGACATGTATTTCTGAGTCATTGTACTTTAAAAACTTGTAGTGTACTGCACAGTTTTACCCCATCCCAAATCTATACCATGGTAACAGCACTGAAGAGTGGTAGTTTAAGAAAACCAGAGACTATGCTATACAAAAGGATGCATTTCAGAGAAAGGGGCTCATTTGAACTTCTTATTCAGCGTTACTGTACATCATAGGATCACAGGAGGTTACTAGGCTAATTGTCCTGGGGTTGTAAGCCTAGCCAAGTGTTTATCCCCAAAAAGAAACCTCAGTCAGCACCTTTTGCCCCTGTCAGTGAGGGACATAGGTGGAACCCCTAGAACAAATTTGTGGTTACCCATCTACTCGACAAGGTTGGACTTGAAGAGGGTCAGTGAGGTGCTCTGTTTGATTTGTATGATGTGTATCAAAATTACATGTATTTCTTTTATTTGTGTCTGTGTCGTGAATGATAGCACAGATTTTGCATGTTACAAGACATGAATAGTTTAGGTTTTATGAATGTATCTCACCAAGGGTTTGATGACTGATCACCTGAGACTGAATAACATGTTCAAGTTACAGAGACCATAACTGGAGCTGGAGCCCATTTTTCCTTTTAGTTTTCCTTTTCTGCTGAAAAAACACCTTGCACAACTATATATATCTTGTTTCCTATGTGCCTATGTATAGCCTGACAAGAGGCAAGAAGAATTGTGCACTCATACAAGTTTACATTTGGACATCACTACTTTCAATTACAGGCATGCAGAATGTTCAGATCATTGTGGACTGTAGCCCTAAAGTATTGATTAGTAACTCTGGCACATATGCTGATCTTTGTATGTGGTGGTGTACTATAAATCTTGTACTAAGATATACTCTTGTTCTCAATATCTTCTCCATATGCATCCATAAATCAGCACTTCTTTTGATTACACAGTGGCAAAATGAAAGTTATGGAGTGAAAATACATGGATAGCAAATTGAAGGTGGATTTTATAGTTGATTACTGACTGTAGTTTGTTCACTACAGTGACAATCATGCCTCTGTATCCTTCCAATACATATATAATTTGGAAGACTCAAAAAAGGATTCATCATAGTTTGTAGCAGTAGGATTTAGATAACATACCCTAGGTAAGACAGAAAGGAGGAATAGAAATGACCCAACTGAAACATAATCAGAAATGAAATTCTCTGGCTTCTACTTATGGTCATTTTTATGATTACTTTGAGTTTGTACCTGCATTCCAAAAAGGAAGGAATGATCTACACAGTGGCAAAAAAAGCATGGTGGACCATAAGAATGTCCACTTTAATAAATCCTAAGCACAATAGCTAAAAACTCTCACAACAATTATCCATTTAACAGATTACCGGAGACTGGGCACTCTAGCACATAAAAAGTTCCCGCATGCTGACCTGAAAAATAAAGCTTTTTTAAAGGATATATAAAACTGTATTTAGCAAGAGCTGTAAGAAGGTAATTTATAAACTTGAAATCAGCTCCAGAATTTAATATGACCAGATTGAATTGCTGCTATTTTATAACAGATAGAAGTAATTGCAGCATTAGTCATCTCCAGAATAAAGCAATCTCCAGGCAATCCCACCTCAGACGAACAACAATGTGACAATAAGTATGTTACATTGCAAACTGAAAAGGCTGATTTTGAGATTTTCATTTTAACACAGATGGATAAACATAATCAACAAGGCATGCACAGAAAAGAAACACCAGATTATTACATCTTTCTTATTGTTAAAACTATTTGCTTCTCTGTAATAAGTCATTGCTTTAAATATTCTGTAATGTGAAAAACAATAAAAGGCAATTAAGTTTCTTTATCAAGATATAAAACTACTTTTAAGGGAAAATCAGTTTAGTAAATATGACAGATTATAGGTAAATTGAGCAGTCATGGCCAATCAAATTAAAGTAAACCTCATATACAAAAAAAAAAAAACTATAAAACATCAGATTATTTACATGAAGCTGTGACCAATAATATAGATATGATTAGCCCAAATGTCAAAAGTATTATACGATGGTCTTTATAATTAAGAAAAAAACAAGCAATTATGAAAGCTGAACTATATGAATGTATTATCATTGAGGCCCTGATAAGAGGACGTTGTTTAAAAACAGAAAGAAAATGATCCTGGGAGAATTTTACAGAACAAATTCTTTAAACTTCTGTATTTAAATGCAATTCTGAACCGGAATATAGAATTTTACGCCTTTCCTCACAGTACCCTTGAATCCTATTGACTTATAATGACATTTTCATTCATCTTACACCTTTTTTTCAGTCATTGCTGTAAGTTCCTGTTAAATTGTTTCAAAATTGTCAATCACTCCTTGTACATATATTGAAAAATCAGAGTACCTTAAGACTGAACAGAAAAACAGAACCTAAAAGATTAAAAGTCACATCGAAAAAATAAATAAATCAATAAAATAAGAAAAAATATGTTTTTGTCAAGTTCCCTTGCACCCCCTGTTAATTATTTATACCAACTTTGAGAGTGTAAAGCAATGAGTTAAGGACAAATTCCCACTCCAGTCTTCTCACAAAGTAATGCTGGCAGTAATGATCACATGATCATTCAATCACTTCTGCAGGCGTTACAGGCATTTTATATATTATGAACATCTGAAGTGTGTGTGTGTGTATGTGTGTGTGTGTGTGTGTGTGTGTGTGTGTGTGTGTGTGTGTGTGTGTGTGTATGTATGCCTTAGTTCAACTTTTCTTTGTACATTATTTCTATAATTTTAACACAGTTATCTGCCTTGCAAATAAGCATAACCATTTCACAGTTACTCTCTTATTATTTTGAATGAGAATCACATTTCCCTGTTCAGAGTTTGCACAGCCATCCACACTTCGCCTTCCCTTCCTTAATTAGTCTAAGTTTGCTATCACATTCTTTCATGTTCCAGCCCATGCTCACTATAAAAATGAATCTGTTTGAAATGTATAGTTTCCTTTACAAGCCTCTGAGCTGGAGTGATACGGTTCATTTCTAGGAGTGAAAATCTCTCATTACAATAATTTGTTTTCTCTGATTCACACACGCATACATTTTTTTTATCCTGGTTTAGTCATCACACCCTCCCAAGAACACACTCACACACATCAGGTAGCCGTTTCATCATCTCTAGCCAGCATCCCTCCCATTTCTCTCCCTCTGTCCTTACATTCAGTTTGGCAGCTACTGGGACTTTCAATGTTTCTATGTCTTTCACAAATCTTTCTTCTTGTTATAACCAATTACTACACATTTTATCACTTTTCTGACATAAAAGAATCTCCTCATCACCATCACTTCATTCCTCTATCACTTCTAAAGACCATATTTCCTGAGGACAATGTTTGAATGACTTTTTTCATCCATATCTCACCTTTCATGCCTGCCTGGAACCTCACACTGTATTTAGTTTTGCATAGCACTGGTGTATAGCTGTCAGCTTTATCCCTTGCATCCTATTTTTGTTCATTTTTATTCTCCTCTTCCTTTCTGCTTTTTTCTCAATAGCCAGGCTCCTTCTCACTTTTGCTTAGATTTAAATATGGCTATCTTGTTGCAGCTTTCTTGACCCTATTTTGGAGGTGTACTTATACTAGAATGCATGCTTCCTCATAATGTTAAATGTCATTCTTATTTGGTAAATGCCTTATGATAGTAGCAGATGTTATGACTTCTACATTCAATTAAGTTGTCAAAGTGTAATCTTTGTTCCTGGGCTTCACTCACTGCAACTGAATTCTGCAGACTATACTAGTTGAAGTTATAAGCCGTATTAAATTAAAAAAGCATATATAAAGCTACATAACATGGTCTTCAATAAAGTGTTGTAATACACCAGTAAGTATTCAATTATTGACATTAAATGATAATGCAATCGTTGCTGTCTTGGTCATATGTAATATCACCAGATGTAAATAAATGTCAGTTTCATCTGGAAATTTCACTTGACACTTGAAAACTTTATAGTGCATTGGTCTACAAAATGTCCTGTTGATCTTATAGTTTTACTGTCTATCGTGTATCTGGCATCTGTGTACCTGTAACTATAGTATGCTTGAGGTAGGAAGACACCTTAACTAGGTGGTAAAAAAGATGGATCTAGTCTGGTATATAAAACACTGACAGAAACAAAGTAAGGAATAGTGGAAAGGATCAAAGAGAACCTGGAGTTCATCTCAGAGAGGCAATGCACCAAAATAAAAAAAAATTAAAAAAAAAAAAAACAGTTGCAGGAAAAGCATTCTATTTCACAAAGGGACAGCTTGTGTGAAAGAACCTGGCGAAATATTACAATTTATGTCATTTGTCTGAGAGTTTCAAACAGGATGTCATCTAATGCCGAGCAGTTTAATGTTGCTTTTTTTCTGTAAAAGGTACAAGGTTACTAGCAAGCTCTTACTACAGATCCCTGAAATATATATTCTGTTTGTGATTGTAAGTGGAGTGTTTTTGATGATTGTTAGAATTCTTTTAATCTCTGCTGCTAATAAAACCAATGGATCTATATAAATGCATATATAATAAAACCTTAATATGAAAAAGAAAATGTGATAGAGTCAAGATCTGGGCAAAAAAATGTATTCTGGAACTGATTATTGTGGAGAAGTAGGTGATATGCTTAATATGTGAAAAGCACTTTGGCTAAACTAGTTTTGGTGCTTCAGGGAATATGGGATCTGCATGAGATGGCAGAAGAGGAGCTTTCAAAGATAATATGGGTGTTACAGATGGTAGGGGGTTAACATATTAGTTAATAAAGGATACAGGAAGAATGGGGTGAGACAAGACATGACTGGATGGGAAAAGGAAGTTGGAAGAATGGGAGGTGATTAATAAGACATAGGCTATGAGTATAGAACAGGAAATAGACACTACTCAGAATAAGATGACTGGTGTAAGCTGGAAATGCACCCTCAAAAAAAGGTGCAAGGAGAAGAAAACCATCAAAGAGGGTTAAGTATTGAGAGTGGTCATTGGGTGACAAAGAAAAAGATCGTCATGTAAGAGTCGAAACCATGTGGAAACTGGAAAGGAAGAAGCCAGGGAGGGACTGTCAGTCAGATGGAGGAAAAAAAGCTGAAAAACAAAAAAACAAAAAACCAGGACAGCAGAAATGACTTATAGGAAGAGTGGAACATGGTTGAATTAAGGATAATCTAAATTTCACAACAAATCTTGCAGCCAGAAAAATGCTGTACTTTTGAAACTAAAATTTATTGTTAGCACTTTCATCACCTTTCATTAAAGGGACTTTTTGAGACATTTGCTCAATTTACAATTTAAATAGTCCCAAATTGATGACATCATGGACCTCCCATTATCCAAATTCAGCAAGTATATAAGTAAATACTTTCAGATTTCTTTGTGTATAAAAACTTTTTAAAACACAAACAAATTCTTCACTGATATTAATTACAACAAAAATGTCAAATATTAAATGCCCGCATAGAAATATTTTTTACCTGGTTAGTGCTTTAAGTTTTAAAGTACATTTCAAGGAACAAGAATCGTTCAACCCAGGGTAGGAAAAGGCATTTACTCTCAATTGCCATAGCAACTCCCTCTCAAATGAATGGTGTGAGTCAAGGTAATTTACCTCTCAGTAATATTTCTTCGGGTCCTTTACCTAACTCACAGACTGCACAAGAAGGGACAGCCCGTGAAGCAACTAGTGTAGTTGTGAAAGCGCTAACCATTTTTATTTTTTTTGGTTTGAATAAACATATGTTTGTGTGCTAACTTGCTGCATTTTATTTTATTTTACACCATTTTAACTAACCTGAAAGGGTTTGATGTGAAACTCATGAAATACAAGAAACTCCAACTTGAAACAACCTATTTGAGAGAATGTATACAACGACAACACATTCCTCAAGGGCTTAGACAATGGCATTACTCATCTGGGTTGGTTAAAGATTCCCCCTTTCACCTGGACTTGTTGAAATTATTTAGGTTCATAGGTTCATAGATTAGTACTAGGCTAATTGCCCTTGCAAGCCATTTTAAGCCTAGCCGGTTACCCCATGTGAGAATCAAACCCCGCAACTTGTGTCTGCAAGATAAACACCTTAACCATTCTGCCATCCTCCCCTTGCTACCAGGCAAGGAATTTAATTCCTTGAACTACTTGTCAAAAAACTATTTTTTACAAATGGATGAGCTGAAAAGTGAATTTAACCTATTAGAACAAAGGATCAAACTTGATTCTAATTTTTTGAGATACAAGTTTGACCTTTGTCACATCTTTACTAGTATCAATGCAACCATAGAGAAATTAAAAGGAGCAAAAATGGAAAAATTAGACAGGGACCGGAAGGAATATGAATCCGGCAGAGCATACCCATTTCCCCTTACTTCACAACAATCTAATGGGATAGTCCTTTCTAACAATGAATCCTCTATAAATACGGCACCAGGGGAAACACAATCCATTACATTGGGAAATAATACTGACGGTGAAACACCCAACACCCCTGTGGGTTGGAACAACCAACTCAGAGGCCAACAAACACACAATAATGGTGATTTTCAGCAACAGGATTTTCAGAATTGCCAGCAGCAGCAAGTGAGCAGAGCCCAGAACAACAACCAGAGGAATGCCCAAACCAGGAAGCAGAACAGGCGAAGGAGATAGCAGAGCAGGCATTATTGGTGGAGCGGAGGGTTCGATCCATCGTATCAGCATCTGCACAAATTTAAAAGGTGACTTTAACATCTATAATTATACCATGGAGACTGTAAAACCTAGGTTAATCGAAACACTTGCAAAACGACTTACCTTTGTCCCTTCAAATAGGGCTAATTTGGCAAGGACTTTACTAGACTTAAAATTGTATGCTCACAAACTAAACCTTAAACTACTTTTAGGTAGCACTTTTTCTGTACTACCAGAGTTTAGGATTTCGAGTGTATTTAATCCCCCATTGCAGGCAGTTATTGCCCGTTTTGAGAAATCATGAGAGGTTGATATAAGACACCTTTTGGAAACTTCCAGTAATGTATATAGCAGTAAAAACTTGACTAAAACAGAAGTTCAGGAAATTGATGACCTAAGGACAACAGAAGTCAGGGTTATGTGTCCTGATAAAGGGGGAGGACTGTTTTTTTATGAAACAGGAGGAATACAAAAACAAAATGAGAGAAATGCTGGATAGTGAAGCATATGAGCAGGTCTCAGTGAAATTAATGGGGCCTATCAGCATATAAAAACAGTGATTAATGACTTATTTTTGGAGGAGTACATTGATATAGATATACTGAACTATGTGGATATGATAACACCAGTTACCTTGGTTCTATTTGGGATTCCAAAAATGCATAAGAACTTAAAAGCCCCCCCCCCCCTTTAGACCCATAATTGATGGCAGGAACTCCATAACCTATGCCTGTGCTAAGTTTGTTGATTTGAAAATGAAAAAATACTTGGAAACAGAGAGACAAATCTGCTGAGACTCCTAGCAGTTCTTAGGAACACTGAATAACCTTGAATTTAACCAAGAATGCAACTTCATTTCAATAGATGTTAAGGACCTGTACACAGTCATTCCCCAGAAGACGGGATTAGACTGGGTAAGGGACTTTCTTTTGGAAAAGGGGGCACCTGGTGAGGAGACTGATTTAATTATTACCCTCCTGGAACTAGCACTGGCTAATAATTTTTTTCTTATTTGATGGGGACTTATTTTTGCAGAAAACAGGTGTTGCGATGGGGTCACCCAGTGGGGGCACTTTCGTCAATTGTGTTAGGGCCTGTTGGGAAAGACATTTTTTATTCCAGAATGAAATGCTCAAAAACAAGGTACACTGGTACACAAGGTACCTTGATGATATGTTTTTGATTTTTAAGGGTGATAAAGAAGAGATCCCAAAATTTGTTGTCACCTTATCCAACATGACCACCTTTTTGAAATTCACATATCATTTTGATACTACAGCTATATCATGCTTAGATGTGTGGCTTGTTAAGGACATAACACATAGTAGGTATATTGCCAAAATATATCGCAAACCTACCTACTCCAATGATTCCCTTCACTACAGCAGTAATCACTCTTACCACCAGAAGAGGGTCGTGTAAAGGGCCAGTTGGTAAGGGCGGCAAGGGTGATTACACTAGATGTTGATTTAAGGTGGAGTGTAAAACCTTGTGGGGGATGTTCATGAGGAGAAGATACCCAACAGATTTACTGGATGAGATTGTTATAGAGGATAGAAGGATAAAGGGAAATGGGACATTTCAAGCCCATTTTAAATAGGGGAACCTTAAGGGGTAATGAACAAATGGTCTTGGCAGAATACATTTTTAATAGAAAGGACGATTTAGATTACAGCATCAATTTTATAACAACCTTTTCAAGTGATGCCAACCTCCTGAGGGAGGTTATAAATAAAAATTGGGTCATGATTAACGAGGACACTATGGTTAGGAACAAGTTAGGGCCAGGACCTAGGGTGACATTTATAAAGGACTCTAATCTTAAAACACTACTTGAAAAAGAAGTTAACCCATATTTTCCTAACAAAGTGATGAATAAATGTGGAAGATGTTTTTCTTGTAAACATATAGAAACATCTTCCTCATTTACTATAGGGAATATTAAATATTCCTTAGAAGGAAAATTTGACTGTGGGAGAACAGGTGTTATATACTTAGCTAGGTGCCAACAGTGCCCCTCTTTCTACATAGGAAAGACTGAGAGGCACTTTAGACAAAGGATATATGAGCACCAGTATAGTATTAGTAGACAGGACAACAACAATGCTTTGTCCAAGCATATTTTGGAACACACCGACCACACCTTCCTTTTTATGGTTATTGAGAAAATAGATCTGAATCCCAGGAGGGGGCCATGGGCTTTAAGACTTGAGGAGAGGGAGTTGCTATGGCCACTGAGAGTAAATGCCTTTTCCTACCCTGGGTTGAACGATTCTTGTTCTCTGAAATGTACTTTAAATCTTAAAGCACTAACCAGGTAAAAAATATTTCTATGGGGGCATTTAATATTTGACATTTTTGTTGTAATTAATATCAGTGAAGAATTTGCTTGTGTTTTAAAATGTTTTTATACACAAAGAAATCTGAATGTATTTACTTATACACTTGCTGAATTTGGATAATGGGAGGTCCATGATGTCATCAACTTAGGACTATTTAAATTGTAAAGTGAGCTATTACAAATGTCTGAAGAAGTTCCTTTAATGAAAGGTGACAAAAGCACTAAAAATAAATTTTAGTTTCAAAAGTACGGCATTTTGTCTGACTGAAAGATTTGTTTTGTTTTGTTTTTCCATTTTTTATTTAATCATCTAAATTTCATGACATGAGGCATCCAGCAAAGAGAGTGATGCTGGGTAGTCAGAGCAGAACCAAAGGGAGACATTTTACAGACAGGAGACGCAAAAAGCTGAAGCCAAAACAAATGAAGTGTGATACATTGTGGAGGAGTAGGCATGTGTTTTAAGTGTCTTGGAAATGGAAACAGATCATATTACAGAGCAGACAGTGAAAATAGTCCTAAGACTCTCAGTATGAACATAATGGGAAGAGGTTACAGTACTGAGTTGTGGAAGCATGTTTAGTGCATGTTGACAGAATGACCTGTCAAAGTAGACAGGTGAGGTTACAACAGGCATGGTAATGTGGGTCATGTAAGTAGCAAACAGCAGTTCTTCAAACAATGTAAAGTTAGTGGTCCTAGTACTGGCAGTTTCTAAAATGTCTGTAGGAAACCCTGTAGTATAATATATAATTACACAGCCTACAGATAACCAAATTAATGTTGTTTCTACTAGAGATTTATTATCTAGTATGGCTGCGAGCAACATAAAGAAAACCTAAAATAATCCGATAGTCCTACAAAGCATATAAGGTATGCATTGTGTGTCAAGTAATCCTAACATCACAAATATTTTTAAAGAACATTTTCAAAGTAAAAAAAAATATATATTCATTCTTTTATCCAGGGAGTATATAAGGCTATGGTGCAAGCATTAGAGAAACAGACTAAAATAGTACCTAAAACTGTTCCCAAAACCATGCTCTTAACCAATATTTCCACAAAGCCAAGATGATGCTTAAGCAACTCCAATTTTCCATTTTTGAAAAATGGCACCTACTAAATATAACGAACAATACATGTACTATACAAACTGTACTAGCTATAAAATACCACAGATGAATGGCACCTTATATTCAATCTCCATAAACTGCAGGCACCATTTCTGCACTTAATCAGTCCTTCCACTAAGCAATCAGCCTTTTCTGAACTACCCTCAAGCTTTCAACAACCTTAACCTTAATTTGACCTTCCACAGCACTTAGATACATCATGGTATTTTCTTTCCTTGGTATGAAGAAAAGCCTGCAATAAAAGCCCTGTTCTTTTTGGTAGGTATGGACAAATTATGTGGTCCTCTGATGGAATAATATTATTTTGATTGGAAAATCACATGTTGTTGTTTTGGAGGAAGTTTTCAGTACTACAAGGTTTCAAGGTAAATCAGTACATTTCATACAAGTATATGGAAGTTTATATCAACAGATTAATAAATGTGAATGTAAAATGTTTGCATTTAGTTTTGGAAAGCCTTAGTTTAAATGGACCATATCACTGTTAAAATATTGTCAAAAACACTATCAGCAATATATTTGCTGAAACTATTTGGAAACACTATATATATTATTACTTATAAATGGGCAACAAATATTATCTAGTCAGACTACATGATGCTTGTGTAACAAATGTTTTCTATGGAATGGCAGAAAATTACTTGGTATTACCTTCGCCTGACTTTCAGTCACAAATGGCTACTCTCGCATATACTTCACAATTCTTCAAACTGCAACAAGTCTGTCAAATCTCTTAGCATTAAAAACATATAGCAATCACAAAAATGCCCCCCCCAAATGTAAATCATTAGAATTCACCCCAAATCAAATATATTATCAAATTAAACATTTGACACCTGAAACTAAGTGACAAAACTAATGTAAAAACCAAAACCTATCCAAGTGACTACAAGTTAAACACCAAGAGAAGGAAATTGGAATAAAATAGTGCTTTTGTTCCTTTATCATCTTTTGAAACATAAACCTTTCTTATGACAAGACTTAAATAAGTTAAAACTCATTCCACCAATTTTTTCCACCAACCAGTCACAGCACAATATTAAAAATCATTGATGAATTAATTAATTCACTCATTTAAACTGTAAAACAATTGAATACTCCTATGGTAAGCATAAATTGATAAAAAAATTGCTAAAGATTTACATAAAAATGTGCTCAAAACATGTAAAAGCTTAAAACTTCTAATTTGAAACAATTATCAGAACATACTTTTTTAAATGAACTAAAAATTATTAATAAAGCATTGGCTACTTTTGCCTGTAGACTTTGTAGGCAATGCTGTCACATTAATAATATCAGTAGTATTAATTTTCCACATCTTAATAATTTATTTGTGTTAAAGAGATTTTCATGTCAATGTAGTGGAAATGTTTACATTGATTTATGTAGCAACTGTCCACATTTTTATATAGGCAAAAGTGTCAGGAAGTTACGCAGCAGGACTTGGCAACATGTAACTGCAATTAAAAAGGGACACTTCAACAATTTTTTAACAAAACATAGCTCAGTCTATGTAGGTTTTCAGAAATTTCATTTTAGTATACTAGAAAAAGTTTGCCAAGATTGCTTTGTTTCAGGATATAATATATGTTTTTTTAGAAATCTGACAATTTAAGTGACAAGTAAGATTGAGAGCCAATAAGTTCCCAGGGCTTAAAGAAAGTATCAATGTGAAATGTTTATTAAAAATGAAACCCTTTTACGCTTTTTAAGCTTTTACATGTTTCTGTGCACATTTGTATATAAATCTTTAGAATTTTTATTAAAAAGTTTATGTTTACCATAGCGGTATTTTATTATTTAGGAAATTAAATTGGGGAATTAATTAATGCATCAGTGATCTTTAATATTGTGCTGTGTTTGGATGGTGGGAAAATTTAGTATAATGAGTTTTCCTTATTTAAGTCTTGCCATGAGAAAGGCTTATGTTGTCTGAAGAAGTTCCAAAAGATAATAAAGGAACCAAAGCATTCATTTTTTTCCATTTTCTTTCTCTTGGTGTTTACCTTGCAGTCACTCAGTTTGGGTTTTTATATTATCAAATTAGCATAAAGATAATAAAAAAGAAATAAAACAATACAGAAACCAGGTGATAAAATCACCCAAAAAGTGTTACATGAATAACAGTAAAAGACTTCAAGAAGGTTAAAAAAATACCTCCTGATATAACTGAAACAATAAGCCTCACAGGCAGAAAACAAATTTGCATGAGCAGACTTAGGAATTGACTATAACTTAAAGAAAAATCTAAGTTTTCATAGCAACACAAAGCAGGCCACCTTAACATAGACATCAAGTGATGAATGCACATTAAATGCTTGCATAAGTTATACTTTGGATGCAAAATACTTGATCAACAATTATATATCTTTATGCAACTTTGAGACATTAGTTATACAAATACTTTTACATGTAAAATATTTACATATTAATAATAAAACAAATGCAAAACAAATTAACAGACAGCACATTATAAAAAGGCAATAGGGCCTTATAGGACGGGTGACAGAGAGAAGTAATGACCCTCCCTGAGGTGAGAATGCCCTCCACTACACAACAAACAAGGCAGTCTATTATTGCAAATTATACAGATATTCCTTTTTTAAGTACAATGAGGCAGGTAGTGTGTGCATGGTACATAGCTCACAACACCCCCTGGCCTTGTTGTAATATCTGTACCATGTATGCCCCTTATACCTACATGAAATCACATCTTTGGGAGGCATTAAAAAGGGAAAAGGAATATATTCTGATAAGTAACAAAACAGCTTATTTATACTCAAACACATATATAAACATATACACACAAACACGCATGCACACACATACACACACACACACACACACACACACATGCACACACATGCATGTAAACACACACACACACACACACACACACACACACACACACACACACACACACACACACACACTTATAGGCATTCTAAGAGCACAGTTAGGTTGTGTTTTGCAACTTTGTGACAGACTAATTTTTCAAATGCAGAAGTAACCTTACTGAGATCCTTGAAAGCTGCTGATCTGCTTTTGTGCTCTGGCACTCATTTGCTTATTGCCTAAACAAGGTAATTTCACACTATGTGGGAAATCACAGATGTGTTTTTTTTTTTTTTGCCTGAGAGTTTCTATAGATGTATTATATACAGTTCTATAAATACCTTCTGATGCACTTTAGTCATATATATCTGTTTATACAATGACTTTTTACTATTTCATTTTTTCCATGCAGATTCATATTAGATATTTGCTAAGTTAGCTGAGAAGAAATTTCTATGAGTTATACAAATGATTCAGTTTGCCTTATATTAGATATTCTGTTTGATCTCCTTTCAGTGGAGAAGTTAGAATAAAATTAAGCAACCATTAACAGCTGTTCTTTGGAGATCTTGTTTTATTCATGAGTAACAGTGCACCAATGACCTATGCTTAAGAGAGACCAGACCACTTAGGAACATTACCATCTGCATAATCATTCTGCACGCATTTCACTCACTAATGTCATGCAAGCACCTTATATGAATATAATATTACATTTTTGACATTCATTATTCTTCACATCCTATAAACTTTCTGAAAATACAATGCATATTTAACATGCCTTAAAGGTTAGGCTAAAAGTCTTTTCATGGTTTTCTTTGTTTAACAAACTTTTGTTGTAATAAAGGAAGTTTTGATTTCTTTCAACTTTGAAGGACACAAAGTACACAAAATGTAACAATATAGTCCTGAACTGTGGTTAAGTTCTTTTCACATTTCTATTTTTATACTTAACTGTCATTTTACCTATGGTTAACAGAAATCATGAAATATGCGCATTAACTAAAATATTGTATTTAGCAAGTAATATTTTCTACAACTTTAACAAGGTTAGGCCAACTGAAATATATTCAATTCAGTCATACAAAATTAAAAAAAATCAGGCTTGAATATAAAAACATATCAGTTATAAGCAGAAACATAAAATATATTTCCTATACAAACAAGAGTGTGATGAATGCTGTCATTCTCTAAGATGCTGACAGTGATCGTGTAGAGCCTACATGGAATGTATCCATGTACATGGCTATGATTCCCCCTCGGCAGCATGCAGTACATATTAATGATGATGTGCTGCTAAGGGAGAGCATAGGAACAGGGTTTTTGAATCCAGTGTAGAGGCTACCCATGGTTGTGGAATCCTGGTCAGATGTTAAGTACAGGGTGAGGCTCCTTGTAATGCTCCCCACTACTGTTGAAATGCTGTGAATTGTTTTAAATGTGTAATATTTTATTTTTATGAATTTTTTTCCTGTTTATATGTCTGCACGGTGAGGAGTGCAGCAATACCAAGCTGAACTCATATACAGAGATCTGACACCTACTACACATCTAAAATTAGAAACTGGATGTAATAAATTCTCATGATTAAATTGTTTTATTGATTTTTTTTTTCCATTTGCACACTGTGGTGCGAAGTGCAGCAGAACCATGTGGTGCTCATACATACATAGCCAACACCTACCAGACATCTAAAGATAGAAACTGGATGCAATTAATTATTTATGTTTAGGTTTGTTTACGTCTGTGTGTGGGGCATGGCGAGGTGCTCAGCAATGCTCACAGCACCCTAGTAGTGTATGTGAAGGTATACTAGTTATTATGTTATCCAAGTAGCTAAATAGATAGAGCTACAGCCTAATACATAGTAGGTTCTGGGTTCAAGTCCATAGCAGTCATAACATGTCTGCAATTTAATTTACTGTTGTTTTAATTTAATAAATAATTTGTGAAACATGGCAGTGCTGCGTGGTGGGAAACACTGCTTAAACATACTAATGGCTACTATAGTTTGTGAAGTGCTGAGCTTCACAAGAACTTTGGTTATGCGAGTTTTGGTGCTGCTCAGCTCTGCTTAGCTGGTTTGAGCACTGCTAAGCAATGCAGCATTTTTTTGAATGTAGCTCAATGATGAGTAAGGGCAGGAAAACTTTGTATATTAAGCACAATAGGTGGGAATCCTGCACCATTCTGTGGAGTCTAATTGACTGTGGATATAGCAGGTGGTGCTGGTGATGGTGCGTGCTTTCGGGTACAGAGATGGAGTTTTCAGGACTTCAGGGTCTTTGATGGGCTCCTGGCAAAAAAATAATGAACACAGGCTGCTGCAGGTTGATTTCCATGGCTTGAAGTGTAAGGCAGAGGCCTTGGACTGGTTGGCGAGGGAACTCACCTGTGTTACTGGTATCCCCTGCAAAGGTGAGCAGTGTCACCACCATTATGATGACCTGAAGAGGAGAAAGAAGGGAAAAAAAGAAACATTTTGGCAGTGACAGTTAAGAGGAGGTAAACTTTCTGGTTGAAATAAGGAAAGTATTCTAAAATGTCTTTTAAAAAGCAAAAGGTTGAAGAGAAAATAAATTAGGCAGTGAAAAGTGTATTTCAATATATTTGTTAAGCTAGGTATACTGGATTTTTATTTGTTGTTTTATCAAGTATAGTTTTATATTGATTAGTGAATAGGTAAATTTTACTGGTCAGGTTTTACTTGATTTACTTTAAATGATTGTTATAAAGGTCTTGAGTTGAATGTGTATTTTGCTCCGAGGAAGTCTTTTTTAGATGAAAACAGAGAAGAAAAATGTTTGACCACTGCTCCAGTTGCAGATCTTCATTATTATGAGTATTGGTGGATTTTTTGTACACAATAGTGCAGGTATTTATGTACCACTTTTTTCTTTTTTAACACAGGTGAATGGGGGGGGTGGCGTATTTCCTGTACACAACCTGATGTCAGTGTCTCTTCAGACTCTGATGATGATGGTGGCCTCAGTGAGGCACAGGTGGGGTTGTCAGGGGGTAAATCTGTCCCAGTAGTAGAGATCACTCTTCTGCCTCCATTGTGACCACACACAGTTAGTGCACCCACACATACCTAGACCCCGGAGGCCATACATATTGGACAGTAAGAAGGTGGGGACATTGAATAGGAAAGTGTGGCAACTATGGCTCCACTGAGTGTAGACACTGCCCATAACCAGCGAGCTGGTGAGATCTCACACAGGCAGATTGACAGGGGTGCTTGTAGTAGGCCTGTTGTCCATCCGGCACATGTTGCAGGTGTCACATCATGGGTTAATTGGCATATGGAGGCACAAGCACATTCTGAATGGAACACCAGACACACACTTATGGTTATGGATGCAGCACAGTCTGACATCTGTGACTGTTTCCACCACATTGGGCCACCCTGGATCAGTTGACTGATGCAGTGGACAGAAGGTGGGCTAAGGCAGTCTCTGTCTTGGAGTGTACATTGTGCTGGAATGTGTGGTTGCAGTTGAACATCAGACTTATGGATGTAGATCAACAACCCCATCTGCTGAGAGTCCATGTGGCTGTGTATAATCACACTCCTGTAGTGGCAGAACATCCAGCACTATAGAGGGGAGTGTGCTGTCCACACCATGACATGGCAGGCCATAGGCTTATGGTCCTGGGTGTTCCCATGGGAGACACAGTCGCAGCAGACAGCAGTCACCATCAGGTACAAACACCCTATTCTGACCTTGAGCATGGAGGTGCCAGTGCAACTCCAGGCAGAGCCACTTCCCGTGCTCGGGGAAGGAAACGGTGAACTGTCAACTTTACCATGTAAGGTAAAGGCTGTCCAACATACACACATGTTGGACTAGCACTCAGCTTGACTGTGTACTCACCGACACTTAAAACACCACTGTCAAATGCAAGTCACCAACAGACACACAAGGCACATTTCCATGTTTCATCTTACCTTCTTCCCTTCCTGACTCACACACAGTCTTTTGAGATCATCTATAGCTACACAGTGGCAATAAAGCAGCACAGGATGGCATGCCAGCACAGCAGAAATATGTCTTCAGCAAGGTACAGCACTATATGTGCATGGCTCCATAGGTTCATATGTGTATAACAGGCTAACAAGGACAAAGGCAGCATTCAGCATACTCGTGCATCCCTAATCTCTGAACATGTTTGCTACCCTTGATAAGTGTCACCAGGGTTTTGGGAACTCACACATCTACAAGCTGTGTTGATGGATATAACCAATCTACAAATCTCCTATATCCAGTGCAGAAATTCCCAACACCAGTTATGATTTTCATGTTCTGCATCCCATTTTGTAACCTGCACATGCTGTGTTACAGCAGGTTTGTGTTTCACATGCATGGGGGGCTTGTTTCATGTAGGGTGTACTGTGTGTGTTACATACCTGTCTCTCCAGCATGTACTATGTGTACCACAGTGATGTTATAGGCATGTACAACAGGTGAGACATGTTAGTTTTGTCATGGATACGAGAAAGATACACAGTGGGATCTGGCACCTCCCTGTATGGAGCCATACACATCCCCTCCAAAGCATTTATGAGACAGACTATACATGTACAGTCATGACACAGACTCCAGAGGACATGTTATCCACACTGTGTATTGGTGTACCATGGACTCTGTGTGGCTGCTACAGTTGTATGATATTTCTGCATAGTGACACAGCTCGGGTACCATTGCACTCAGTGATGGATGTGATGACTGCCACATTCAGTATAGCAGTGACAGTCTGGGATTTACATCCCAAACCTGTTGGTATAGGTTGTACAACAGTGAATGCACCCCCACCTCTTACTGAAGAATGAGAATCAAAGGCTAAGGTACTGTCTGTGTCCATAACTCCATGTGTAATGACTCACTGCTGGGTCTGTGTGGGATTTTGTGACAGCTCCCTATATGCAATCACTTGATAATGTACTCAGTCAGAGGTCACTGACAGTGGCTGTGACTGCAGAGAAGGAATAGGTAGACAGAGTATGCCAATAATGGAAGACGGTGAACTCCACTGGTCACTGGCATAATTGCAGCTTAGGTCTTCCAATGCTATCTTCCCACAGTATGACTGTCAGACACTTGCCTATTGACCAACTGACATGCCACTCTGTAGAAGACATACACAGTTTTCAGCAAGGCCTGCCAGCCTAATATTGTCATGCACCTTGTCAGGCCATGGTTGGTGGAGTAAGACATATGTCCAACATCCATTGCATGATGTAACGGTTAATGGGCTCCAGTGGTTACAGTCGGTAGGCATGATCTGTCCTAGAGCAAAAGTAACAGTGTTCGGTCCAGTGTCAGTAGGTGTACGACAGTATCATTGCTCGTATCCATGCTAACTCCTATCATGGCATTTCAGGTGACATGAATCAGAGATCTGGGTTCACCAATTGGCACTATATGCTAGCTGTCCTATGTGCTAGTAAGTATTGCAGTTACTTCCAACATGTTATAAGAAGACAGTCATGCAAGGTGTCTGTACAGAGCACAAACATGTTAGGGAAGTGTAATATGTACACACTGTGTAGCTTAGTTTTGCTGCGACTCACTTGCCCAAAGGATAGTTCAGGTCCTTACCTAAAATGCCCTGCAGCAGTGCTGTGACATCTGCACACAGGGGGACCAACATAGTTTATCATGTGTTTACCAATATGGGTGACCAGTACAGCCGCCCCCTCCCCCATGTAAGGTCTTCCCTGGTGGGATCTGTCCAAAGATCAAGTCTCCTTAGGACTACTAGCATGTACCCCTCCTGCAGACAATATAGGCATATAACTACCTTGTGCCCACCACATGTGACACATGACATTCCTACAACCTCTCCCATAACTTCCATATTTACAGAGCAGTTCATAACTGACTGCTCATTTGAAGATACACAGCATCTATGAACATGCTAACATCCCAGGTTGCATCCCACATGTGAACTGACAAGGATTAGTAATACTATTGGGAAACCCTAGCAATCATACAGACACTACTGGCTGCACACCAGCTGAGTGGACAACGGCAACTGTTATACCCTTGAACAGATATGGTGCATCTACTGCCCAACATAACTATACACCTCTTTGTCAGAGTATCCATATATGTATGCCGTTAGAGGAGATCATCATGGAGCTGATCAGCAAACATAGATATGTTTTCAACACAGTTGACTGTACACAGTTTGGATGTGTGACAGGAGGAGCATGGCTGATACACATGGTGGAAATTTACGAGGCAGTCACCATGGACCTGGGTGAGGGTACATTAGGGCATACAACTCCCTAGACTAAGCAAAGCCATCTGACTATATCCCCTGGTCAGGCAACATTTGCAAAGCACCTACTTAGTCATCCATGATACTGTCATTGTAGAGGTCACTAAGTGTCCCATTGCTGGCACACATATGCAGCATAGGGATATTCCACCTCCAATAACTGATCTGTAAGCAGCAGTGCTCAACATGGCATAATCCTGGGTCCTCTACATCTTGGAATCCATTCAACCACAATACACATGACTACTGACTAACTGTGGCTATTAATGTTGGCTGATGCCTGCAAATTGTGAGCTCCCATAGAGTCTCTGTGGTATGTCACTATCCTACAAGAGGATATTGTGAAGGCATGCCTGTTGACATACTAATGGCCATAAACTCCATTCAAATATATATGTTGTATAATTTCCATCAGTTAGACTTATGTATCTGGTAAGTAGCACATCAGTTTCAACATGTGATGTACATACTTGGGGGGAACGAACTGTGCACACAGACCTGGCCACATAGGTTTACACCTAGTGTGCCTCAGATCACCATGTCTCTACAGTGGTATGGCAGGAATCATATGTCATAGCTAAGGCTGCAGTTACCTGTAAGTGACATATTCATAACCTACACGTACTCTTCCCTCAGCATGCCAATATCTGAGTGCAATGGCCATTTGGTGATGTACCTTTCCAAGCAGTATTGGCAATTGCACACAACAGTATGGTCCCTCACAAGGACACTTCACGTCTTCAGCATGTGTTCAATGGGGATCTTCTGCAATGAGTGTCATTGTCACCTGCGACATATAGACTACTCAGAGGTGATCTGTATGTTGCATATGGGGCAATATGTGACCCTGCTTGCTTGCATATCTTGCCTATCTGTAGGAGGCATAGTAGAGGGATAACTCACTGTAAGAACATCAACATTATATGTGATGTTAGTACTACATGCCTGTGGGAGAGATTTGTCTAGCAGGCTTACACAACTCTTGAAACAGAACCCAGCCTAATGGGATATACAGCACCTCAGTGCACCTCAGCACATGCCATCTGTATGATTGGCGGGTGACCATCATCTCAAGGCAGGGAGTCTGCCTGTGTCCCTGTTGGACTAGGGCAATATGTGCTGATCCTGTAACTACAGGTATAAAGGTGTCTATGATTGTGAAGGCTATATGGTCATAATGCCAGAGAAGCTCAAACAACTTATTGTTAAAGTAGTTATATGGGAGCACTGCTGTGTTGGGGGTCAGGGAACACCAGCACATGGTCTGCTGTGATAGACAGTATTCCAAATATCATGTGACCCCACTGTTTAACATCTCCATTGACTGATGTAGTGAATATTCCAACCATGAGGCCTAGTGATTATTAGAGGGCACATACTATTGAACTGAGTATCTGTAGTCCCATGTGGCTGTTACAGCTGTCCAATAACCCACTATATTTCCCTGCATAAATGCAGGAGATCCACACATACGATACCGCATTATATTAATCCTGACAAGTAGTGTGTAGGTTAGAGAATTGCCTTGCAAATGCAGCAGTTGGCAGAACTGTAGTTCAGGGCTAACTCTGTGTGATGCAAGCAGTACACACCCAATACATGGATCGGTACTGGTTGCGTGGGTTGCCTGGCATCAACAATTTCACTATATGATTGTGAGTAGGAGTAAGGTGTCAGTCCCTAGGGCTAGAGGTTATCAGTGAATGTGCTATGCATTTTCCCTTAGCCAAAGCCAGGGTGTACTGGTCATGCCTATGTCTGCCTACAGGGACATCATCAGGGGGTTCCTCCTCCGAGTCCTCCTGTCAGTGTGGCTGTGGTGACCTAGGCACTGGTGGGGAGCTGTGTACCCCTTTGCTTTCCTGATCCTGCTGCAGCTGTTTCCACAGGATCATATTGTGTAGCATGGCACACTCTGTGAACACATGCTCTATGATGTTCCTAGTTTGTGCGTGTGCCTCATTATGGCATTATTCTGCGCGCTCGCGCGTGTGTGTGTGTGTGTGCGTGTGTATTTCTGATGGGTGTCATCATCCACGGTTCCAGTGCATAGCCAGTATCCCCCAGTAAATGGCTATGTGGGATAGCAAACATCTAGTACAGCTGTGATGTGTGCCAGATATGGGAGTTGTGATATCTGCTGAGGCTGCCAGCACACACATTCATGATAATGCCCTGAGCATTGCAACAACCTGGCAGTTGATGGAGTGGTACCACTTGTGGTTGACGTAGATTCTACCCTCCTCACTGGTGGTGACTTGATGTGTACATGAGTGCAATCTATGGCACTGAGTACATCAGGGTTGTGTGCTACATGGTAGAAGTGTAGCATATGGCTAGCACTCACCTCAGGGGTGGGAGAAAAGAATTGTGCTCACTGATATGTGGTAGAATCGCATAAAGAACTGGTGGAGTACCTTGGATGCTGATGGCTGTGAGACCCCCATCATGTCCCCAGTTGGTCTTTGAAAGATACCTGTAGCTAGTATCCTAAGGGCTCACATACCTTTGTTTCTAATGGGATGGGGTCCCCTCTGTTGGCTCTGGGTCAGAATTGAGGGTGGCAGAGCTCAGTGAGTTCTTGTGGTGTGTCCCTGTCCACCCTGTAGCACTCTACAATCACCTGCTTATGTAGCTCTGTAGCTCCTGGAAGGATACCCTGGGCCTGAACACTCTTCTCCTTCTCTGTCTAGGTCTTTTGTCAGCAGCACATTAACTTCAGCATCTAGCACATAGCAATGTAGTAGACCTGCAGCAGCCCCTAGTGGTCTTTCAGTTAAAATTCCCTAGTCTGTACTCCAATGGTGCAGAGTATGGGAGAAAAATCAGATTGTATTGCATATGCATACTTTATAGTGCTCTGCTGTAGGTGCTGACTCTGTGATTGGCTACCTATGATGTTTTGCACCTGCCTAGTATATCTGTAACATCATTTAATAGCCATAGTTTAAGTTAAACAGGGGTCAAAACTAATTAATATGTCATTAGCTTTTAGATACACTCAGCACTGTGGCATGCCATGCAAATATGCGCCCTGTAGATAAACAAAGCTTAGGAGTTAGTATACACACCCCTGAAAGGACATGCTCAGCATGGTGGCACACCACACAAACACGGTGAAACACATGCCCCTTAACTAAAGAAAGCTTAGAAATTAGTGCACATGGCCTCTGGAAAACACACTCTCAGCATGGGGACGCAATGCCAAACAGTTGCAACTAAGTTGAAATATGCTTAGAAGTTATTGGACACACCCTCCCCTGACAACAGCTACCTTCTCCTTAACACCAACATACTTCTCTGCCTACATAGAGGAGATATGTGGACACAATTACTCCTTTTTGCTACACAGTGACTCCACCTCATTTAAAAAGGGATCCATGCTCACAACCTGGAAACTACACACTTTAAAGCTCTACCACATTATCAACATCAGCAATGCACCATTGCAGATACTCCATGCAGGGTCCTGTAATACATTTCTGTCGCATAATATTCATTTTGTTTTTTCCAGTTTTTTTTTTTTCATAAAGCATGTTTGCACACTCCAGCATGCTATGCAAACATGTAGAGATTATTAAAAAGAAACAAATTTAACTTATTTACTTTAATTTTTCAGACACACAGAGGATAGTTTCATTCATATCTGTATGTAGCATGCCATTTCTCTCCATCTACCTACATAATCATCAAAAAATAAAGACTGCAACCCCAGCATTAACTCCGGTAACTCTGCTGTTGCCATTTATGGGCAGTGTGGCACTGCTAATCACCTGGTCACCTAGGGTATCCTCCTCATCTACTTGTGCAAGTGAGGAATCCTCTCACTCTAGCTAAAAACTAAGGAAACTCTAAACAACAATTATCAAAAAATAAAGACTTCACCCCAGCTTTAACTCTGGGAACTCTCCTGTTGCCACATACGGGCAGTCGCCACTGAGCACATGGTCAACTTGGGTCTCCCCATCCAATACTTGTGCGAGTGAGGAATATTCTCACTCTAGCTAAAAGCAAAGGAAACTCTAACCAATAATCAGCAAAAAAAAAAAAAAAAAGACTGCAACCCCAGCTTTAACTGTAGGAGCTCTCCTGTTGTCACTTACAGGTGGTCACCACTGAGCACCTGATCACCTCAGGTCTCCACCCCCTTTACTTGTGTGAGCAAGGAGTCCTCTCATTCCAGGTAAAAGCAAAGGAAGCTCTAACCAATAATCATGAAAAAATAAAGACTGCAGCCCCAGCTCTAACTTTGGGAACTCTCCGGTTGCCACTTATGGGCAGTCGCCACTGAGCACCTGGTCACCTCGGGTCACCCCCACTTGCGTGAACAAGGACTTCTCTCACTCAAGCTAAAAGCAAAGCCAACTAACCAATAATCATGAAAAAAAAGACTTCAACCCCAGCTTTAACTCCAGGAACTGTAGCATTGCCTTTTACGGGCAGTCAGCACTGAGCAACTGGTCACTTTGGGTCTCCACCCCTTTACTTGTGTGACCAAGGACTCCTCTCATTCTAGGTAAAAGCAAAGAAAACTCTAACCAATAATAATGAAAAAATAAAGACTGCAACCCCAGCTTTAACTCTGTGAACTCTCTGATTGCCACTTAGAGGCAGTCACCACTGAGTGCCTGATCACCTCAGGCCCCCCCACACACAAATTGTGCAAGTGAGGACTACTCTCACTCCAGCTAAAAGCAAAGGAAACTCTAATCAAAAATAATAAAGAAATAAAGACTACAACCCCAGCTTTAAATTAGGGAGCTATGCTGTTGATACTTATGGGCAGTGTAGGTGACTGCTTTTGTGAATACTGTTATACCTTGTTAAAATCTGTTACAATCAGCTAGCCTGCAACCCCCTGGAGTGACACCTGCAAACATTCTTCATCTTAGCCCCCCCCCCACACTGTTTTTATCCATTTTACTGGTAATACATTTTGCTTAACTTATCTGTTTTGTTATGTTAGGGTATTGAGCCCTTCTCAATAGAGTCATAGCCTTCAGTCCCTACCACTTAATACTTATTCTTCACTAATTAAACACCAAATGAAAGTGCAAAGTCTCAAGCTATTTTTATCTTTAGCTACATAGTGTGCAGCAAAGAGCAAAGCGTAAAACAAATGTAAAACAGAATAAAAGCCACCACTGCAGACTAGTAAGCAGCATACAATTTCTACCTATGGTGTACTCATATTGATTGTTCCAATCTTCAAAAAGGGTTTAAGCCTGCTCCATTCTCCCTTGCAGTGCTCGGGGTCTCTCTGCTCCCCTACCCTACTCCCATTCCCACCCACCTACACTTTCCTTTAATATATACTCTCTACCCAAATACAAAACCCAGCCCACCTCATCCAATTACCCTATCCCTACTCCCTCACCTCAGACATTTCCACCATTTTGCCTTTACACTATGTCTAATCAGATTACTGCTATTTCTTACAACTCCAACTTATACCATGGCTACGATCTACTTCCTATTCCCTTTACTTTACTTCTTTTCCCTCACTTCCTACCAATCACAACTCTACCACCTTCAACTGCCAACAACTCTTAAACTCTCCATTCAACAAAAATAATCTTCCTACACATGGTCTATCGCACCATCTCTATTCAACAAGTCCCCTAACCAACTTCAAAAACACAAATTCTTAGCACACACTCCCTTACCACCTAAGATAAACTA
The DNA here is from genome assembly GCF_019279795.1 of Protopterus annectens. Lineage (NCBI taxonomy): Eukaryota > Metazoa > Chordata > Ceratodontiformes > Protopteridae > Protopterus > Protopterus annectens. The sequence goes on from NC_056736.1 coordinate 546,386,011, forward strand.
AAACACAACTACTACCAGTACCACTGCAAACCTTCCCTGCTCCCAAACACACTTCTAACCAATGGTGATATCCACCCCAATCCAGGTCCTGCTTCTCCTACAACTTCCTCCACCATCCCAACAGCCACCAGTTTAAACAGTCCCCACCAATCCAAAACATCTTAGTATATACTCAATTAACATACAGAGCCTCATGAATAAAACTACAGAACTACATTCCTGGATTACCCTCCATTCCCCACATATCCTAACCCTATCTGAAACATGGGTAAAGCCCCACATGTGAAACTCTGAAATCTTTCCCCCATATTACAATATCTACTGGCAAGACAGAGTGGTTAGTAAAGGTGGTGGAGTCATCAGTATGTACTCCGAGCACCTCAATCTATCCCCCCTACCCATAACCCATCCACATTTCCACCTTGCTGACATGAACTACGTATCCTAATTGTCACCTTAACCAACAAAATAAATTTGCCTTAGCTACTATCTATATCCCAGCAGATAATAGCAGTCCCATCCTCAAATCCATACTCTCATGGCTATCACTCAGTATCGCCTATGAAACTATTCTGTTAGGAGATGTAAAACTATCTACAACCAGGCCCTCTCTCACCATCAATCTACATGGATTTCATCAGCTACTTACTACACCTACTAGATTTGATAAAAAACAATAATAGTAGCTCCACTCTTGACTGGATCCTAGCAACTAACACTAACTTGTATCAAAACCCTACTATCCTACCAGATTCCATTAGCAGCCACCTTCCTATTTGCGTTCTTATGCATGCTGTTCAGATACCTAAATACCATCTCTATAAAGATTGTCACAATCTCTCCACTTTTAAGAGTGACACCTTTAATCACATGCTAAACTCTATAGTCTGGTCAATTCTGAAACACATTCCTCTAAATGATGCCGTCCTTCATTTCAGTCGCACTTTTTTTCTCTCCATCCTTGACTCCCTGGCACCTCTCAGAATCATAAGAATCAAAACAACCCAAACCCCCTGGCTCTCAAAAGATACACTCTCTCTTATGAAAAAAAAGAGACTGCACCTAGAAACAATGGAATAAAACTAAATCACCTTCTCTTCTCCAAACTTATAAACAACTATGTAATCTGGCTAAAAAGCACATCAATACAGATAAGATAATATTCTACTCCAATACCCAGCTCATCCACAAGTCTAGCCCCCAAAATTTTGGCACACTGCTAATAATATCCTGCACCCAGGCAACACTTCTTCCCCCAACCCCTACCATGAGAAACCCCCCTTGATACTGCCAATCTTCTAAATTTGTACCTCATTGACTCTATTCACAAACTCAACCACAATGGTCAGAACAATAAAACTCCCCCGACTCCACATTTCACCAATACTCCCTCTTTCACACTGAACCCCATCCCATCTTACATCAAATCTCTCCTGCTTAAGCTGAAGCCATGCTCCCCCTCTTCTGACAACTTTCACCCCCCCCATTTTTTAAACTAGTCACTGACTCAATAGCTTACCTCATCTCTATCCTGAGCAATAGATCTATTCTAGAATTCACCATCCCAGATATATGGAAATCATTCTTTATCACTCCATTAAACAAGGTGGGCAACAACAATGAACCATCCAACTACAGACCTAATGCTATGCTCTCTCTGCTATCTAAACTCCTTGAAAAATCCATTCACAGACAGCTTATCAAGTATCTTCTTGATAATAACCCCCTAACCTCTAAACAGCACTGCTTCAGGCCCCATCTTAGTACACCTACTGCCCTACTGTCCTTTACTCAATCCATTGCCAAAGCCATGGACAAAGAAATTGCTGGTTTCTTGCCTCTTTATTGACCTTTCTAAAGCATTTAATACCTTATCACACTCCAAACTTGTTGATAAACTATCACAACTCAACTTATCTTCCTCCATCTACTATTAAATGGTTCACCAGCTATCCCACTAATAGACAACAATCAGTAAGATAGCAGGCTACTTGCTCCCCTTACTTACCAATCCAAACTGGGGTGCCTCAAGACTTGATTCTTGACCCTCTAATCTTTAACATTTTCACAAACCAACAGCATACCTCCTGTACAACATCCTTCTTGACACAATATGTGGATGACTCTACCCTTATTACCTGTTCTGACAGTTTCTCTAACCTCCTCTCTACTATACAACATAGCTTCCTATCTGTAGAAAAATGGCAAACTGACAACCAACTAGTTCTAAATCCCAAAAAAACAAAGCTACTACTTTTTTTTCCAAAACCCTCTCTAACCTCAAAACAACCTTCACCATTTCTTCTCTCGACATTACCATCATACAACCTGACCCATATACTAAACTTCTTGGTGTTATTATTGATGACTAATTAAAATGTGATGCCCATATTCAGCACTAAATCAAAAAGAACAATCAAAAAGTCAACCTATTCTACATACATAACAAATACCTACCCCCTGTCTCTAGGCAGAAACTAGCTCAGGCCTTCCTCCTTCCATGTTTACTTTTTGCCTCCCCCATAGTTTCACATCTACATTCTACCCTTTTGTATAAACTCTGTCAATAATACTATAGTGTTGCAAGATTTGCTAGTAACCAACCCTACAAATCTCATCACTGCCGTGCCCTAAAACAACTCCAGTGGCTTGACTTCCTCCAGCACCTGCTTCACTCCCAGCTGCAAATGGCTCATACTCTGCTCTTAAAACTCCTTTCCTCACCTGCTGTATCCTCACTAATATCACATTATATCCCTCCCAAATCTCTTCACCCATCAAACAGCTCCTTCTGGACATTTATAAACCAAACAAAAACATTGGAAACTTCTTTATAAATATAGTATATCCCATGCATGGAACAAACTCCCCCTTAACACCTGAATCATTTCTAACATAAATCTCTTTAAATCTGAACTTAAAACTTTTTTCGTAAATGCAGCACCTATCACTGCAATTATCCCACTTAAATCTGACATTACCACCTTACTACCTCTCACACTTTTAACACCCACCTTTTGCAAGTGTCCTATCTCATTTGCATCTCTTTCTCTTTTAGTTAATTAAAAAAAATCTAACTTTTGCACTGCATGTTATGCACATTATTGTAATATTTATGTAAAATTCATTCTCAGATCTTTTGTAAATTTCTAATGTTCTCATGTAAAGTGGCGGCTGGTGACTTCAAATCAAAGGGGGATGCAAGAGACAGCTGAATGGGTGGGGTCAGTGGGATGGCGTGCGGCCAACTAGAAAGTGGAGGAGCTATGCTCATAACCACAAAAACTAACTTTAATTAAATACGTTGCCCTGGGTGTCAAACCATCATTATGAGAGTCCAATCAAGACAAAAATAAGTGCAGAAGAATAAAAATATTTCAATGCATTGGCTGCATGACAGCTTACTTAATATCAAGATGGAAACAAAAGGTTGTGAGGCATGAAAAAATAAATTACTTTTTAAATATATTACTGGAATGCCAGTCAAAATCAAGTATAAAAAAACAAGCAGCACTCAGCTCAAACCACTTCTCCTTGTACTGCAGTTCTAATTATAATTTATATTCAGCTTTATAAAATTACCAAGTAACATTTTGAAAGTAGCAATCTCTGTGATGCCCCCACTTGTAAAAATGATTCTTATCCAAAAAAGACCTGCTGCCTGACAACTATCTACTTGTATCATGGGGAAAACATGATCAAAGTAAAAAAATGACAAGCTAACAAGAAACAAGCTCAAGATACATTGCTTAAAGGATTACTGTACAGGTTATGGACCACACATGATTGGCATTCGGTTTAGTTTATGGGTAAAGCCTGTAGAGATGACTGGAAGTCTCCAATACGTGTAATGAGCTTTTTAAAATAATATAATCCTGTCCTTCAATACCCAAGGCTTATACATTATCTAATTAAGTATTCTCTGCATGGCAACAACAGAAAGGCTTTCAATGTTGGCAATTCTTTAACAGTATGCTTATTAAAGCTTACTTGCATCTTACAATCTCAGACAAGCTTACCTTATGGTCATTAAGGCATTGCTACTTAAACACAGAGCAATAGGCACTTTCTGACTAATAAGCATAAATCAACAGTACAAAAATATGACAGAAACAAGACCATTCTGCAAAATCAAGGACAGATGAAAAGCCACTGTAGTACTTGTGTCTACCTTGGATGGGGGGACACTCTGCACATTTTCACTGCATAACTACCCCTTGCCTTGCTTGGACACATCCAGAGTCACTACATGGGGAGTGGGGTGCAACTAGTAGGTCACAATTTGTAAAGTCTCTGGCTGACTGTGATGGCCCTGACACATTTGTCATACCTCTCAACCTCAGAGCAAGAAATCTGGACAAAGCCATACATAGAAGTGGGACAAGGGCCCAAAAATAAGGACAGCTTTTAAATATTGCTCTTATAAACTTAGAAAGATAATAGAATAGGTCTTGCATTAGTATGCATTTTCTGAAGGGTATGAAATATGAAACTTAAATGTCTGCCATTATTTTCTAACTTCAGTCTTTAATGATTTGTCACTAATTTGCCAAAAAAAACCCACAATTTTATGAAAAATGGACCAAAAATGCGATGCAAAAATATAAAATAGCCACATAATACAGCTGGGAACCTGTCAAAGAAGGGACACTTTAATATTACTACTGCTAACATGAGCAGCTGACAAAATAAAAGAATCTACATGCATTTCTGAAATAAAAGTAATCTATAACTTGATTATTACAGTTATTTCTTAATTGTAAACCCTCCATGTTTTCTTCCAAAATTGCTATTTTGCGGAGGGATTATTAGGGGGAAGAGCAACATTTTGAGACAAATTCGGGGACAGTTGAGAGGTTGGCTATGCCTAATTCTATAAAGCAATTTATTTGCATGTACCTCTCAACCTGTTAATGCAATAAATCTGGACAAGGCCAAATATATTGGGGGGACATATAAACAGTACTAAAAATTGCTCTTGTATAAACTGAGACAGTTGATAGAATAACAGGTCTTACTTTAACATGCATTTTTCTGAAGGTTATGAAGTCTGAAACTCAGTGTATCATTATTTAGTGACTTAATTCTTAAATGATTTTCCAGAAAAGAACAAATTTTATGAGGAACAAACCAAAAATAAGAAGCAAAAATCTATTCATTCTTTGGAAATCTGGACAGTTGGGAGGTATAGTTCAGCTGGGCCTGTCTGAGTTTGCCACCCTTCCCCCTCACAAAATCATGGTCGAATGGAGCCTCTGCAGATATTCCAATGATCCATTACTTGGCTATTTTACTCCATTTACCATAAACACTAATGTGCATACTGCTTTACTTCTATGATGATTTAGACTTCACTTGAAAGTTTTATTTTGCATTTTACAGCACAAACACTAAGACATCTGCTAAACAAAGCAATGCAGTCTCACAATGAAAACAGACTTAACATTAAAACTTCTCTGCCCTTGAAATTCACATTCATTGAAACAGCATTGAAACCCACATTGAAAGAAAATACATTTTGCCAGTGGCAGATAAAGATTAATTTTGGGCTGTTTTCAAATCATAGGCCCCTTGCATATGAAACATACATGTGCTCTTTGATACACCTTCCTGATTGTACTAAATTATATTCCTTGTACAATACAGTACAGTTGTTAGAGGGCGTTTTAAATTTGTTTTGAACATTTTTCCAGTAAGCAATGAAACAAAACGCATGCACCCATAATGACAAAACTGCCCAGTTCAGAATATTTCCATCATAAAAGTCTACTCAAACTTCTACAGTCCACCATTATCAGTAAATATGCTCAATTCTACAGTCCACCATTATCAGTAAATATGCACAATTCTACAGTCCATGATCAATAAATATGCACAATTCTACAGTCCATTATCAGTAAATATGCACACTCTCTAAAGAAGTAAAAGTCATCTAAATAATTCCACATTAAAGAAATATGTAACTAATGAAGAGGTTGCTGCTAGCAAACACCTTTATATTTCATGGTTTCATCGAAAAATAAAGTGTCTGTTGCCCCTGAGGAATAAATTGCCTATATTACATTAAAAAATGACAAGCTAGTAATATTGCAAGAGGAAATGGATGGCAAACTGATAACAGGCTCATAGTTAGTATCTTCACCAAGGAGGACATTCTCAGTACGGCAGCATCCACCCCTTGTGGGAGTAGAACCCACAGCCTTATGCATCAAAAGCAAGTACACAACCTGTTGTGCTATTAACAATACAAGCTGACTCAGCATAAGCAGCAATAAACTTGTCTTCCCCTGCAGCTCTCAGCTCCTTGTAAAATCTACTCAATACTCAACTGCATCTCAACTTCGCAGCACAAGAAATCTGGAAAAAGTCAAAATTTATTGGGGGGGGGTCAAAAGCCCAAAAAACAGGGACAAATGAAACATTGCTTGTATAATCTTGGAAAGTTGCTAAAATAAAATGCTGTGTTACCACCATACATCTCACTGCCAAGGTCCCTGTGCAAAACAGTCAGAGCAACATACCACTATGCCAAATCAGATGCTTTATGAAAGAGAGGAAGACTGAAACTTAAATGGCTATCATTTAGTGAATTCAGTTCTCACCATAGCTGTCAACCTCTTAGTACAAAACACCTGGATAAACCCAGTAATGAAGGAATACAGCCCTCAAACATATTCAGTGAATTCAGTTCTTGCCATAGCTGTCAACCTTAGCACAAAAAACCTGGACAAAGCCAATAATGGGGGAATACAGTCCCAAAAATAGGGACAAATTTCAAATATTCATCTTATAAACTTAGAAAATTGCTAGAATAAAAGGTTGTGTTACTATGTATTTTCTGAAGAATATGAAGTCTGAAATTCAAATGCCTGTCAATTTTACTTCTGATGGAACAAAAACAATTTTCAGCAGAGGCCCAGGGAGAAATACTGCAGACACATGTCTTTGTAAAATGGCAGGACACCAGAGCAAATCCACACAAACACAGGGAGGAGATGCAGACTCCACACAGAAGGCACCCCAGCCAAGAATCAAACCAGGAGGCCTATAGCTGTGAGCCAACAATGCTACCACTGCACCACCAAATATGCAAGGAATTAAACATTCAGAAACATGAAGTCTGAAATTCAAATGCCTATCAATTTTATTTAACATTTGTTAACCAGGACAGTCTGACTTGGAAAAAAAAAACAATTTTCAACAGAGGCCCAGGAAGAAATAATGCAGACATGTCTTTGTAACATGGGAAGACACAAATGCACGGCGAAGATGCAGACTCCACACAGAAGACACCCCAGCCAAGAATCAAAGCTGAAAACCTGCAGCTGTAAGGCAACAATGCTACCACTGCACCATCAAATATCAAGCATTTAAACATTTAGAAACCACCGATATTATGAGGAACAGAACAGAACAGATCAAATTTGAGGCAAAAATCTGCAATTTTTTTACAAATGGTGGTGGGTAGGAAATGTAGGCCCTTAACACCTGCGTACAAGGTACAGGGTTCAAGCCTGAGGTATTCCCTACCACACCACCATGAGTCTGCTCTAGCAACTGGGACATTTTACACACACACACACAGCTCCACTTTGCCTGCTTACGTTGGTGCCGATATGCGAACAGCCCCCCGACGAGCTAAATAACTGCTCCACTTTGCTGACGAGCCAAATACCTGCTCCCTTGCCGCTGATATCAGAACAGCCCCTTTGCCAGTATTCCTTGCGTGATTGGTCCATCCCAAAGTATTCCTTGCAGTTCAAATCCGTGATTGGTCCTGCCTGGCACTGCTGCAGTCCCACAGACTGCTGGGCATCTTGGGGCTGATGCCTTTCCCCCTATCTAGACTGCTGAGAAAGCAGTCTAAGAGCGTGTGTGCATGCGTACACTTCTGGGAATTTACATTTTTTGATTTTATGTTTCTCTGTTCTATTTTTATTTGATTTTTAGGTGGGAGGGATGCAGTCTTATAGCACGAGCTGCCCCTGTGTAAAGCACATTGTTGTTATGTTTGCATAAAACTTCATTGTAAGATGTTTTTCTTTTTTGTAACTTAGTAATAACTGTCTGGAGCTTTTCTTCATGGATCTCCACTGAAAAACAGGCCACTCGCTCAGTTGAACTAACCTGGTTAACAAATGACAAATAAAGAAGTAAAAATAAATAATTTTTACAGCCCCTTTTGTCTGTCTCCATTCCTGTACACAGAAACAGACACTGACACAGGGTCTGCAGAGCTGCCTATCTGCTTGCTGGATCACTCTACCTGCATTATTTGTATGAGATTCACCTGCTTATGAGGTGATTTGCATGCCACAGAACTTCTTGTGTTGGTGTGCATGTGCGCCACCTAGCACTGTTTACTGAACCTGAAACCTGCTGACTTTCATGTAAGCAGTGCAGCACGATGCTTACATGGTAAAAAAAGACCATGTAGGCTTTATTAACCCCTCCTTAGTTTTCTTGTAAGTTCTTGAAACAAAACGAAAAATCCACAGACCACTGAAAAATCCTGAAGGCGATTGAAACACAATAAGAGAAGCTGGTAGTTCCACAAATTTATTCTTCCAATAAATGTTAGCGCTTTCGGCAAGTTGAATAACTCACCTTCATCAGACAAACAGTGGGATGACTTACACTGCTGTTTAAATACACACAACCAATTCACGTTAACCAATCATAAAAATTGACATTCCATTCAAATTAAAAACCATAGGAACTTAAAAATGGATATAGAACGTCACGTCCTATAATATAAAATATTGTTACTGCATGTTGCTAGCCATTAAACGCACGCTCTGTGTGAAATAAGACACTATAAAGCATCATTTATAAAGATTAAATACTAAAAAATGTATATGTGTACTTGTGTATATTTTTATCAATTAAGAAATAAGTAAATAAATAAATAAACATGAAACATCTTGCTTAGGTCTTCACAATGTTCCTTGTTATTATGTGTAATAAAAAAGTTTCAAGTATTTGAAAACACCGAACATGTGTCCAACAACTGTAATATTATCTTAAAAGATGAAACTTTTTTATTACACATACGTTCTATATCCATTTTTAAGTTCCTATGGTTTTTAATTTGAATGGAATGTCAATTTTTATGATTGGTTAACGTGAATTGGTTGTGTGTATTTAAACAGCAGTGTAAGTCATCCCACTGTTTGTCTAATGAAGGTGAGTTATTCAACTTGCCGAAAGCGCTAACATTTATTGGAAGAATAAATTTGTGGAACTACCAGCTTCTTGTAAGTTCTTGCTTTAACTTTCTGGGTTTAATTTTCATGCTGTCAGTTTTTAGATTTTACTAAGAGAAAGGAGGTTTTTTTTATGTTGTCTTGAGTTTGTTAATGCTAGAGTTTCACAAGGGGTTCATTCCTAAACATGGTGTCATTTTGGTCCCAAAACAGGACTATTGTCTCAGCATGGGTACTGAGGTGAGAAGAGAAATATTCCACCTGAATGCAACATTTTGGGCTGCAAGATCTTCAATGGCAGGTGGTTTCTTGAAACTCCTCAAGCCATCATATAGTTGGAGTACATTTTCTTAGATAATCCTCTGAAGTTTGTAACGTTGTGAATGTTTTGGAGTGTGTTCTACTAGTAAGAACCACTGCTTGATAGTCAGACCTAATAAAGAAGAGCATACTGATGCTATGATTGTAATGCTCAGATCCAATACATAGTGAATTTATATTAATAAAGGGTGCACAGTGTTAAGCATGGCGGTAATTTAATAAAACCTACACAATATATTCTACCCTGTAAGCACCATGGTATGCTGCTTACACATAAATAAGCAGCTGAGCAATCAGGTAAGCACTGCTGAGCAGTGCACATGAGCCTGCCAACATGGGAAGTTCAGTGGTATGCAAATCACCTCATAAGGAGGTGAATCTCATGCAAATGAGGCAAGTAGATTGATCCAGCAAGCAAACAGGCATCCCTGCAGACTCCATGTTGGTGTCAGTTGTGTACATGGAAAAATTCCATGTAGAGGATTTCAGACAGAAAACAGGGGCTGTAAAAAGCAGATAGATGGACAGAAATGGCATAGCACATATAGATATGAGTAAAACTATCCACTGTGCATCCAAAAACATAAGAGACATAAGTTAAAATATATTTTTTAATGATCTGGTCATGTTTGTGCACCACACTGCAGTGTGCAGACATGCTTTTATTAAAAAAAATAATGGAAAAATCACAGTTAATAGTAAGTGACAGAAATGTATTATAGGATCCTGTGTGGAGGACAATGGTGGAATGGTGCTGTTACTAACTAGGTAGTGCCTGGAATCGTGTAGTTTCCTGGTTGTTTGCACAGAGCGCTATGAAAATGAGGTGGGGTTATCATGAATGTGCACGCTGGCAGCCCTGGCAGTTATGTCTCCCATATCTGGCACGCACCACAGCTGTGCCACATGTTTGCTAGTGGCGACATCCCACATGGCCCTTTACTTGGGAATGTTGGCTGTGCCCTGGAACTGTGGATGATGACACCAATCAGAAATGCACACACACACACACACACACTCACACATGGAAGAACACCACAAAGAGGCACATGCACAAACTAGGAAAATCATAGAGCCTTTGTTTGAGTTGCTGAAGTCACATCCGGTGTCATGATATATCTGGTGGAGCCCTGCAGTACTCTCCAGCCACATGTGGACATATGTCCACAGTATGTACCATGCTACACAATATAATCCTGTGGAAACACTGCAGCAGGATCATCAAAGGGAAGGGATACACAGTCCCCTACTAGTGCCTAGGTCACCGCAGTCACAGTCACAGGAGGACTCGGAGGAGGAGCCCCCTGATGATGTTCCTATAGGCAGACATAGGTGAGCCCAGTACACCCTGGCACTGGCTAAGAGACTACACATAGCACATTCATTGACAACCTAGGGCCCTAGGGACTGACACTTTACTATTACTTACATGCATACAGTAAAGGTGTTGATGCCCAGCAACCCACACAACCTGTACCTATCCATGTATTGGATGTGTACAGCTTGCATCACACAGAGTCAGCCCTGAACTTCAGGTCTCTCAACTGCTGCATTTGCAAGGTAAGTCTTTAAGATACACATTAATTGTAAGGATTACTATAATATATCATTTTTCTCTTTTAATTTCTCCAAGTCTTTTGGGCAGCCACAGTAGTGCAGTGGTTAGCATTGTCGCCTCACAGCAAGAGGCTCTCCGGTTTGATCCTCGGCTGGGGTGCCTTCTGTGCAGAGTCTGCATGTCCTCCCTGTGGTCGCGTGGGTTTCCTCCGGGTGCTCCAGTTTCCTCCCACATCCCAAAGACATGCTGCAGGTGGATTGAACACTCTAAATTGGCCCTAGGTGTGAGTGCATGTGTGTGTGCCTTCTGTGGAAGTTTGGGTGCCAGGCTGGCAACTCGACACTGTAAAAACTCCACTGCCAATCATGAGCGGACAGGTGATCCACTGTGGTGACCCCTAACCGGGAAAAGCCGAAAGAAGAAAAAGAATTTCTCCAAGTCTTTCTGGTTACTAATGGCTTGATGGGAATGGAACCCATTCCTAAGTGAAAGTATGATTAAAGTTCATGAAATTAGTATTGTTTCATTTTTTGATGTCGGCCAAAAGTGCTCTTTGTAGCACCCGCAATGTGCCCTGTAATGACTGCAATTCGTATGGGGTTGCATGTATTGGTAATATATCTAAATATGATTGTAGAATCTTTTTTATAAGAGCCATTTCCCCTACTACTATTGGAACTGTCTAGGTATCTTTATTTTACATTGTTCTTGTTTCTGCCTGCAGATCCTGATATTTTATGACTTTGTATCTCTCTATATGCAAGACACTGTAGTCACTGGATGTGGCAATTTCAATGAGCAATGCAACTTTTGTCTTCTTTTCATGGACCACTATATCCGTTTCTCTAGCATCCATCTTTTGAACTGTTGGTAATGGGTGATCCCATGTGTTGTAGACTTCATCATTTTCAATGATGCTTTGTGACTTATGTTTCCAGTGTTTTTCAGCCACTTCAATACAATAATGTTTGGACAATCCCCAGTGCAACAGTCTTGTCACATTATTATGCCTTTCAGTATAAAGTCCTTCTGGCATTAGTATAGTACAACAGGCAACAAGGTGTGCAACTGTTTCCAATTCAGTTTTATAAAACGTACAGTTGTCTGTTTCTCCCACATGTTCAATGGACTTTGTTAAACAGCGTGTATGTAGCCCACTGTCTTGTGCCGCCAATATTAACCTTTCATCTCTTGGTTTGAATTCGCCACTCCTTAACCATTTTTGCATTCGTTGCTGATCAACATGAGGTTCTTCTGGAAGTTTTCTATACTTGCAACTATATTTATGGATTTTCCACATTTCTTGCCTTCTCATCTGGTTCTTCACCTTATATTCTTTCTTTGTTTTTTGGCAGATTCAGTTGTTGCATCCAAATTTCCTTCCCCTGCACAGAAAATGTTGCACGGCTAAACCAACCTTGAAACAAAACAAAGAAAGCCAGCAACTGTGGGCTGCAAATACTAATTTATTAGTTATACATCCAAAAGAGCTTCAATTGAAAATAAGAGACCGGTTTCGGCTTGGATTTTACCTAGCCTTCCTCAGTGTAGATTTACAATGAACAATTGAAGACCAATATATATAGTTAAAGTTAATTAAGCACAAAAATGATTGGTGGGCTCATAAATATGTATAAACACATTCATAAATATTCATTAAGTCCAGGCTGGAATAATGAGCCCAGTTTGACTATCCATTTTTTCTCCTTCATATTAAGTTTGCTATGCCATCCTGTTTTATGTGTCCTGTCACCAGTAATCTTATCAATAACAATGAAGTGAAATTTTGCTGTGTTATGTTTGAGAGTATGTTTATATAGTGCATTACTGGTTCTTTTGCATTTGATGTCATTTAAATGTTCAGAAATCCTTAACCTAAAGGGTCTAGAAGTTTGGCCAATATAGAAAGCATGACAGCTACAGGAAGCCATATAAATTATCCAATCGGTATTGCAATTGGCAAAAAACTTTATATCAAATATCTTACTACTATTGTTGCTGGAAAATTGTTTGGTTCATTCAGTTGTTGCCTAATTTTTATCTACTTCTGGTTTAATTACCATTCCTGCTTGACACCAATATGCTTCTGCTAGATTAAGCAGAGAAGTCATCTTAGATTTACTCTCCTTATGTTTCAAAACTTTCACTACATTTGGGTCTTGTCAGGTCAGCAGATATGTGTGGAGTCCCATGATTGCAGTTCTATACATGTAATCATTTTCAAGGAGGCCCATCCCTCCTTGTGAATGGGGAATATATAATCTTGGTATCCGCTGATTTTTAAAATCATTTGGTCAGCATGAAGGATCCTTCTTGTTTTCCTATCTAATCTATCCAACATGTTTTGGGGCCAGTCAGTCACTCTAAAACTGTAAGTTAAGACAGGAAGAGAGGGAAGAGAGATGGATTATAGCTTGGATTTTGTTCCTAGATGTCAACGCTGTTTTTTAGGATTCATTTATATCTTCTAAAGTATTCCTTACTATGTTTTATTTGCATTTGTTCATGTTTTATTGTTGATCCTTCATCAGTTCTCAAACGGTTATATACTCCCTCTTGCTCAAGTTCTTTTATATCACATTCTTGTCCCAAACTGATGTTTTGCTGGTGCTGCAGTTTCCTGCTGTAAAGGTTGCTTTTGCACATTTATCAAGACCAAATGATATTCTTATATCATCTGAAAAGGTTTTGACAACTTGACGTTGTACTTTCAGTTTCTAATCTGATGCGCTATGCAGTTTTAAATCATCAACAAAGAGAAGATGAGAAGTCTTTGCAATTTGTTGTATTCTACGAGCCAAATTATAGCCATGGCCTAAACTGTTAAGTAGGGTTCTTATTACGTGATCAAGGATTTACAACTTCCAACACCATATGGTCGAACCCATATGTTCAAAGTTGTAAAACTTCGAATTCTTAAAAAAAAAAAAAGAAAAGAAAAGAAGAAGAGCACTTACCTGACTGTTTTAAGAAGGGGGACAAGCTCCCCTGCACCCCCCACACCTCCTGCTCTTTAAATATACCAACTCTGAGATTGCACTACAGTGTAGTAAAGGGAAATCTTCCCTTTCCACTCTGTACTGCATTATAGTGCGGTCTCGGAGTTGGCATATTTAAAAAGCAGTGGGTGTGGGGGGTGCAGACCCCCATGTGGTGGCTGCAGGGGGGGCTTGCCCCCCTGCTTAAAACAGTCAGGTAAGTATTTTTCTTTTTTTCTTTCTTAATGTTTTCGATGTTTTACAACTTCGAACATATGGGTTTCAACCATGTGGTATTCGAAGTTGTAAAACCTCAACAACATAATAGGAACCCATTAAGTAGACAGTTTAATGGATAAGGGCAAGGCAGAATAGCAACGGTAACAGAGAGTCACCCTGGAATATCCTCTTTGAATTTTGATCCCTGGTATAACAATTTGTCCTTTATCATGGCTTAATTGCAAAGTGATCTGCCACTGTTTCATGGTCATTGTAATGTAGTCGATCAGTGTAGGGTGTATCTTATAAATTTTTAAGCACTCTTTTATCCATGAACGTGGGATACTATTAAATGCTTTTTTGTAGTCAAGCCATGCTGTACATAGATTCTTCCCCATTTTTCAGTTCTCCACTATGACTTTATTTAACAACAAATGATCCTTTGTTCCATATGACTTTCTTTTATTGACCTTTTGTTCTACTGCCATAGTTAAGTTTTCTTCTAAATGACTATAAACTCTGTCAGCATCAATTCCTGTGTATAGTTTATATGTCATTGGAAGGCCAGTTTTTTGTCTATAGTTTTTAGCGTAGCTTGCAGGTTCAACCTGAAGTAGGAGCATTATTTTTCCTGTTGTTAGCCAGGTTGGTGTCTGTTCAGGGTACGCGTATAAATAGTTCTTACTCATAGCTAAATCTTTGTGCGAAGATGTTAATACTTTTAACCAAAAGTAAGCTACTGGATCTGGGCCTGGGGTTTTCCAATTGGAGGCTTTTCTTAACTTTATTTCAATCTCACTGGCTGATACTTCATTCCCTTTCATATCCTGTACCTTTAAATTTCGTATTCTTTCTTTTACTTCTGTCCATTTAACATCTTTGTATGTTCCACAAGGTTTACATAAATACTTCTAAAATGTATCTATTTCTTTTGGTGTTTTTTCAGTTCCTTTTACCTTGTTTCCAAATTCTCTGTAAAACTTTTTTTGGAGTTATCACTAAATTGCTAATTTTCTACTTTTCCTGTATATTTATCTGTGTATCTTCTAAGTTTTTCCTCCTGTGCTGAGATTTTTTGCTTGTTATTTGCGATAGTGCATGATAGATCCTGGTCTGTTCTAATACTGCACATTGCTTTTATTATGTTTGTCTTTCTTAGTATTTTTTGATCTGTTCCCTCTTCTAATTTCTTCCAGCAGTGACACTTCTTGTCTTAATTGGTTTATAGTTTTCTCTATTCAATACTTCCACGATGGTATTTGATTTTCCCTTCCTTCCCTGTATTCTTGTGGCAGAATTTTATCACTTATTAATTTAGCTGCACAACAGTATATCATGTTTACTTCTGTTATATACCCATTTTAATTAAAACCTCATTTAAATACAAAATTAGACAATCACATGATATCACACACAGGCACTAAAACATAAAAGCCTTTTAAACCTTAAAGTAATCTTAAACACGTGTTCTTGAATTTTAAAACTGTTTTAAGAAAAAAACATTTTACTATTACCTGGTGAGTGGTCATCATTTTAAATTAATTATCCACTCATATTCTTTCAGTTCTAACCTATTGTTCAAATCACCACCCCAAATATTCTTTGTAACCATATCCAAAACTCTAAAAGAGAATTTATGATCTTTATCATTTTCTTTTAGATGCTGGGCAAGAGCAATAGTCATGACACCTCTTCGAATCTCAGATCATAGGATCATAGGATCATAGGAAGTTACTAGTCTATCAGCACTGATGCCCTTATAAGCCTAGCCAAAAGTTTAGCCCATGCATAGACAAATCTGCATCTGATGCTCATGTCCAGCAGGGACACTGGTGGAATACCAGGGATGTATTTTCAATTCCCATCCAGTTATCCAGATTGCACTTAAAAACACATAAAGAAGTACTCTGTTTGATGTGGAGAGGGAGTCTATTCCATAGATGGGCGAGTTTCTGGGACACAAATCTGTCCCACCATCAAGTCCTATTGATGTCACAGACCAGGTTGAGGCCACATGTGTTGGTTACTTGAGTGGAGCTTGACTTGTGGATATACAGCAGTCCCATCAATGCAGGCTCCGAGATCACCTTGTATGCCAGACAGAGGTCACCACTGAGGAGGGATAGGGCTTTTACCCTATCTGTATATGGTAGATTTTTGAGGTCCTGGATTCTCCTGGTGAGGAACCTTTGTGGTCTGTCTAGTTGCTGCATGTGCTTTGCAAGGTACATGCCAAACAGGGCATTCTACTCAATAATGGCCTTATAAGGGAAGAATACAGGGTTGTTATGACTTCCTTGTCCCTGGATGAGATACCCTTACTTATGAGGTGGGCTATGTAGAAAGCTTTCTGTACAATGAAAGCAATACGGTGGTCAAAAGTCAGGCTGCTATCAATCTGGGTGCCCACATCCCTCACAACTGACTGTGTACTTAGAGCATTGTTATTAATGTAATAATTTGTGGGGACATCTCTCTCCCCAAAGGGCATGATGATGCATTTTTTTGTATTCAGCTTGAGGCCATGTTTCTGGCACCAGTCATTTGTTTGGGTGAGATCCTCTTGGAGGATGTCCACATCACTAGGGGAAATGATGACAGCTCCCAACTTGCAGTCTTCTGCAAACTTGGTCAGCTATAGCCCACTAGTTTTGGCCTGTACCTCAGAAAAGTATATCCCAAATAACAGAGGCCCCAAGATGGAACCCTGGGGTACACCACTCAATACAGGTCTACTGCTTGAGGTGGCTTCCCTTATTTTGGCTAGGTCAGTTCTATCAGTGAGCCAGTTGGCTATCCATCTGGTAACATACAGATTGATGCCTAGTTGAGAGAGTTTATCTATTATATTCGAGTGGGGAATAGTGTCGAAGGCTTTGGCCAGGTCAAGGTAGGTGGTGTGCAGTGTCTTCCCCTCATCCATGGCTTTGATGACTGTCTCAAAAAAGTCGACCAAATTTAGTAGACATGAGCTCCCTTTAACAAAGCCAAACTGAGTGGGATTGAGTGTTTGGAGGTTGCCAATATCCTTGTTAAAGAGGTCCATAATAATCTGTTCCATGGCCTTGCAGATCAGGCTTGTTAGGCTGATGGGTCTATAATTTCCTGGATCAGTGGACACTCCACCTTTGTGTAAAGGGAGAACAGTGGCTGTCCTCCACTCAGCTGGGACAAAACCGGTACTCATGCTGTGATTGACTAGGACGCCTAATGGTGCTGCAAATTCCTGCCTGAATTCATGTAGGATGCAGCCTGGGATGTTATCAGGTCCCATAGAGGCTGAATTTTTTGCCTTTGAGTGAACAGTGATGACCTGATCCCTAGATATGAGGTGAATAGGGCAAGCACTTGGAATGTCTTGATTTATTGATGGGGGGGGGGGGTGAAATTTTTGCTGAATCTGTCAGCCAGCAAGTTTGTTATATCTACGGCATTTGTATATGTGGTGTCCTTGATCACCAGTTCTGAACAGATATTGGTGTCACCTTTGAGATTATAGACATATTTGAAGGAGGCCTTATGATTGTCTCTAGTAGATGTGGCCAATTTGGACTCGAAGTTTGCCTTGGAGGATTTCACTAGTGCTCTTATTTGCTTGTTTCGGCTAAGGAAAGATTGCTTCCAATTAGGCACTTCCTCCTTTGTGGTCCTGGACAACAATTTTTTTATGTTGTTATAGAGTTTATTTATTGCAGATGTCCACCAGACAGGTTTACTCTTCCTTGTGAAAGATGATTTATTCCTGTCAGGTATTCCTGATTCCATGCATCTATATAAATGTTTGTATAGTAATTTGGTATAGTTTTGGATACTGGTGCCAGTTCCTAGAGAGAGAGGGAGGAGGCTGTGAAGCTGTTTATACCATCCCTCAGGAGGTTGTAATCAGCTTTGGAGAAAGTTTTTTGATTTACCCTAGCTAGAGGGGGGGTCGGTGGAGATGGTGACTTTGAACATGACCGCTTTATGGTCAGATCTTACAAGGGAGGATGATACTGCAGGGATGCTGCAGTGGTTACTAATGTTGGTTAATACCAAGTCCAAAATATTATCACCTCTTTTGGGGGGTATCGACTACCTATTCCAAAGCATTTGCATTGACAAAATTGAGGAATCTCTGCACATTTGTGTTCTGGCAAGCGTAGTTCTTCCAGTCTATGTTTGGGTAGTTAAAGTCACCCAGGATCAGGGTAAAGGGTTGAATCTTGATAGATTCAAAAACGTCTAGATAGGTACTTTGGGAATCTTGGGTCAGATTTGGGGGCCAGTAGATAGCTATGATTTGTATAAGAGTCTTCTAAATACTTCACTGCACCGGGAGTGTCTCCTGTGTGTAATACTGTTTGTCCAGCCTGTCTTTAACATATATTGAAATCTATGCTCCGCAATTCTTTTCCTCAACTTCCTGGTAGATTTCCAATATAAAAAGCAAAGCATATCTGACAGGTAGGTAAATAAATAATATTGATAGAATTAAATTCGCAAAACAATTACAAAAATACTTCTCCCCCATAACTAGATGTGTAAAATATTTTTCTTTGTTAATAATTCCACAAGTTGAACAGTTATAATGTGGGACAGTTCCCTGCTTAACAGATGCTGACCTTTTTTATATAAAAAATCTTTATAATGCAAAATTCTCTTAAGACTTGTACAATTCCTATAAGAAAATGTAGGGGTGTTACCTTTATATTTTGTCACTTCAGGAAAAGATTGTAAAATACACCAGTTGTTGCAAATAATATTTTGGATCTATTTTCTACATCTGCTCTGTCTTGTAATATAATACATAGTATCATTGTTTTTATGTTGAACTGTGGAAGAATAATTTGTAGAAAAATATGGTCTTGTATTATTATTTCTTTCATTTATAACCTTTTTGAATGTACTGATCAGGGAAATGTCAGCATAGCCTCTGTTCTTAAGTTTCTCTGTCACTTCTTGCATTTGAGTAAGGCAGTTGTCATAATTAGTGTTCAGCCTACTAATATGGTTAAATTGCAATTTCACAATATTTTTATAACATTTTTAGCATTCATGCTATTCCTATGAAGGTATTTATTTTTATGTAATGGTTTTCTGTATATACTGATGTTTAATCCTGAACCATCAATGGACAATTCGACATCTAGAAAATTAGTCCTAGACTTTGAAAAGGTTGATTTAAATCTCAAAAAATCAGTTGTGGTATTCAAAAAATTAACAAATTCTAGTAAATCAGACTCATTGCCCACTCACACCAAAAAGATATCATCACAGAAGGAAATTTTTGAGGCATGACTAGAAGAGTTGTTAAAAAATATACAGATCTTCCTATTTATTCAAAACCAAGTTGGAATAGATATTAGCAACGGGTGTGCCCATTGCTATAAAAGACATTTGGTGATAGACCTTATCATCAAAAAGAAAGATATTATTTTCCAGGACTAATTGCAGTAATTCACATATAGTCTCAATATCCCTACCATTCATACCACCATGTTCAACTAAAAATTCCCTGATTGCACAAATGCCATAATTGCTGGGTATCACAGTAAAAATTGAAGTTATATCTAGTGTAACAAATTATTCATTATGGCACAATTATCATACCATGTACATAATTGAATTTAAAAAATGCCTGTGTCTTTAATAACATTTTTAACACATTTAAGTTAATTACTTAAAAAATTGTAAATATAAATATACAGACTTTGTGACCCAATCCCATTCCTAAGACAATTGGTCTCATTGGAGAATTACTTAGACATTTGTGTATCTTTGGAAGTCAATATAATCTCATTGTAACTGGACAAGGAATATTAAAATAGTGACACAGATCTAAAGATATGTCATTATTAATTTGCAATTCATAAACCAACATGTTGACATTTTGTACATATCTTGAAACATCAGTATCCTTAATTTCTTTAAATGCATTAGCGTCCTTAAGAATATCATTAACTGCAGAGGCATATTTAACTCGATCCATTAATATTACGCCTCCACCCTTGTCAGCTTTTTTTATAATAACATCATGCTTGTTCTCTAATTTAAGCAGTGCTTTATATTCATCAACAATCGAAGTATTGGATTTGTGAGAAAAACTGTGTCCAAATACATCATGTATCTGCTTCTCACAAATTTCATTAAATGCAGTTATGGTAGGATGACTAATTGGAATAAAAGTGCTTGATTTCTTATTTTTTATTGCCATAGTTGAAGTTGTATCACCAAAATTAAGTTTCAAATTCAACTTACAACTAAATAACTTCATGTCAGTGAGAATGCTCATTAAAGTATCTGTTCTTGAAGGAATAAATGTCAAACCTTTGTTTAAAAAATAAATGTCTGCATCCATAAGTATGTAAGAGGATAAGTTAATCACAGAACCAGTATTTAAGGCTCTCATCACTTCATACGGCTGCGAATCTGTGGGCGGCCATGATAGCTGGCTTCTCTCTTCCTCAGCTATTACCTCCTTCTGGAATGCCCCCTATTTTGCATCATTACTTGTTCCAGTAATTTGGGATGAACTATTGGAGGGCCTCTCTGAAAATCCACTAAACCATTGTTGACAGTTTTTGTTTCCATAGTAACCACTGGTGTCATCGATGGCGCATCAGACACATTAGTAATTGCAGGCACAGTGGAAATGTTTAAGGATGCAATATGTTTCTCATTTGACAAGTTCCCAGTGTTTAGATTACACTCAGCAGCAGCAATTGGCAGGGAAACATAATCCAGCTCATACATAGAGCCTTGTTTGTCAGTAGAGCTAAGTTGTATAGTATTCTTTTTTCAAAAATGTCTTTATTGCAGTTTTCAAAGAGAAAATAATTCCAAATACATGACATTACACAAGGAGATAGAAAATGAAACTTACTATTTACAAAAATAAAAAGACAAGAAATACATACAACATAACTCACACACTATATACAATATATATACAAGAAGTCACTCTAGCAGCCAACTAATTAATAAGTAAAAAATATTCTGAAGTAAGAGGAGGAAAAAACAGGAGCCATTTATGAGGATATTATCAGTTGGGGGAAGGGAAAAACAATAAAAACTAGATTCTTTACCCAGAATATACCCATCTCATATCCTCTCTCCATCACAGCAATATAGAAGGGAGGTTGTTTATATGGGTCTAGATGACAAATCCTTATTGTCTTCCTATAATTAGCAACTATTTTACTCCTATGCTTAATATTTTCACCTCATGAGAATGAACTCCAGCAAGTATTCCCAATATTTATGATAATATTTAAGTTTGGTGGTTACATAAAGTAATTTATGAGATGAGATGTACTTAATGGCTAAGTTTCTAAAACCTTCCCATGAGAGAGGGGGTGCAAGAGTCCAGTTCTTTGTGATATAGAATTTGTAAGAGCACAGATAGTGATGAGAACATGCTTTAATATTCTTGGGAGATTGTTTATATTAATGTACAATATAACTGTTTCCCGTGACAAGGTGCTTTTTTTGTAGCCCATTTTCTCCAGTCTTGCTCTTAATGAGCACCAAAGATTGGGAACATTATTACATTCCCACATAACATGGAGGATATCTGCTGATTGGCTAGGGCAGTGTGGACATTTAGATGAGTATTTGGTATTAAATTTACTAAGTTTGTGTGGGGTAAAGTAGGCATCATTATTAATCATAAGTTGAGTAAATAGCCATTTTTTGAAAGGAGTGAATTTAACTGCATTTTTGATGGCATACTTTTTGTTTTGTTCAGTAACTTGAGTTTTTTTTTTTTTGCCAATATGGGGAGAATAAAATAATATTCTGACATTTTATATCCATTACAAGTTTGTAGACTCAAGAAATTGCTTTCCCCTTGATCGCTAGGACTTTGAGGATTAACTGATATAAATGAATGTCTTGCATGTTATAGATATCAGGTGGGAATTTGACGCTTATAAGATATCTCAATGAGTTAATAATGCTTATGTATTTCTTTGGAAGATTTAGTTTCATTCTGACTTGTGTTATATCATATTCATTCCATTTGTATAGTTGCCATACTGTAAGATCCCTTAGTAAGGAGTAGCCCTGTAGATATATAAGTTGATTATTTAGTAGCAAATTGGGGTTAAGGTGTATAGGTTGTAAGAGGAAGAGGTCATTTCATAACTGTATTGACCTAAAGAGCGTTTGGGTAGTTAAGACCATATGTTTAATAAGTGGGTGTACGTTCTTAACGTAGGCAGATTTTTGATTTAATTTAAGGAAAAGAAGAGATTTAGGACTGCACCCAAGAGAGTTAATTTGTACAAACCAGATTCTGGACCATAAGGGGAACCACACATTTGTATGTGATTCATAGTTTATAATTTGAAGTAACCTGTATGAGATAATAACACTGTAATATAGCTTAAAGTCAGGTAACCCTAAGCCTCCTTTAGTTTTTGGAAGTATAAGTTTATTATATTTAATTCTAGTAGTTTTTGGATACCAAAAAAATCTAGATATAGTTCTTTCCATAACTGAGAAAAGTTTTTGGGGGATCATTGAGAAGGTAGTGTTTAGTTGGAAAAGAAATATTGGTAGCAGATTCATCATGACAATGCTACTTTTAGATAGCAAGGACATGCTGATATTCTTCTATCTATTCAGGTCACTCTCAATATTATGCCAGGTGTGATATAGGTTGTTTTTAATAATTTCATTAAAATGAGGGTATATTTTATCCTCAAGTATTTCAACTGGTAGGTTAGCTTAATCTCACTCTCAGGGAAGTAATATTCCATATGATCAAGGGGATGTAAGGGGAAAAGCTGAGACTTGGGGTTTAGCTTGTAGTTTGAGATCTCTGAGAACTTATCAATAGCTTTCATTATTTTAGGGAGGTCAGTTGAGGGGAGTTGTAAATAGATATTTAAGTCATCTGCAAAGGCCGAATATATAAGTTTAATACTTAATATTCTTAGAATGTGATGGAAATTTTTTTTGTGAAATAAAGAGGAGAAGGGCTTCAAGGTATAAATTAAAGAGGTAAGGGGAAAGTGGACAACCTTGCCTTGTGCCACTGGAGATGGGAATAGGTTTGGTTTTATTACTGTCAATCTGAATAGAGGTAGAAGCCATCTGGTAGAGAACCTTAACTTTTTTTAATAAATTCTTGAGGTTTTCTGAATAGAGGCATTACATTAAATAAAAGGTTTAAGTTAACTCTATCAAAAGCTTTGCTAGCATCAGTGGTAATAACATATTTGGGATGTTTGTCTGACTTGAGTAGTCTGATAGCTGAGTCCAATAACAGAGTATTATCACTAGTTTGTCTATTTACCATAAAACCCAGCTGATTATGGGATATGATAGAGGGGAGTATATTTTTCAACCAGTTGGCTAGAATCTGAGCTAGGATTTTAAGGTCAGTGTTTATGAGGGTGATTAGCCTGTAGTTAGTTGGGTCTGTTGGGTCAGAATTTGGTTTGAATAAAAGGATAGGTTTAGTGTTATTTATATATAAGTCTGTTATACCATGCTGTATTATATAGTTATATACTTTTAATAGGACTTTTGAGACAGACACCCAGAATAATTTATAAAATTCAGAGGTGTATCCATCGGGTCCTGGAGATTTACCTGTCTTAAGATTTTTTATTGCGTCTTTTATTTCTTTTAGATGAACTGGTGCCCCTAGTAGTTTTTGTTGGTCTTGGGAAACTTGTGCAAATTTTAAGTTTTGAATGAATTCTTGAAAGTTTTCATTTGAGGACAGGTTGTGCATGTTGTACAGACTTTTATAGATGGTCCCAAATACGTTTAAAATGTCTTGGTCTTTCTGATTTATACGTCCTTTATAGTGAATTTCTTTGATCCTTGGTGGTCCACTTTTGATGTTTATTAGCCTGGCTGAGAATTTTGACGGTGTTTGCACCCATTCTGAATACTGGTATAAGGACCTACTTTCTAAAAACGTTAAATTTCCAAGGTAGTGTTTATGCAGCTGTTTCTGCCACCCCATTATTTTTTCATTTAAGTCTCTTGAATAATTATGTTGCAATTCCAACTCTGCTGATGTGATCTGAGATTCTAGTATGGTTTTTGTGTTAAAATATATTTTTTTATACCAGGCAGATTTATGAAATATGACACCTCTAACAACTGCTTTAGCCACTTCCCATTGCTTGTCAAAGGGTATTGGAGTAATTATAAGGTCTTCATCCAATTGAGCAAGTATGTTATTTATTTCCTTGGCTACCTCCTGTTTTTGGACAATTTTAGGGTTTAATGTCCATTTATTAAAATAAGGACTGTTTTGTTTGAGGTTTATAGGATTTATGCAGAGGCTAATTTTTGAGTGGTCTGAGATGGATCTAGAGGAAATGGAGTACCTTAATCTATATGGATGAAAAAATTGTAAGATAAGAAAGGCATCTGTCCTTGACCAAGATTTGTAGGATGTCGAAAAGGAGGTAAATCTAGATATTGTTTTGTCGTATGGGAATTTCTCATAAGGATCAAATAGATCAAAAATATTTTGTAGTTCATCAAAGGCTATATTTATACACTGTGATTGCTTGGTCTCCTTGTGGGATCTTTCTTTGTCAGGATCTATGATGAAATATCTTTGTACAATAAAAATAAACATAATACTAAGTATAGAGCAACTAATCATCAGGCTACTTTAGCATTAGAAAAACTCAATGAAAATAATATCAGAATAATGATAGCAGATAAGGGGGGAGGGGTAGTACTATATGACAATGCTAAATATAATACTAAAATATTTGAAATACTTAATAATACTGATCAATATGAAGTATCATTGTTAAATGAAGTGAATATTTCTTATAGACGAATTGATTCATATTTGGAAGAATTCTTACTTGACAACAGAATAGACGAAGAATTGTATAAATATTTAAAGGTGGATTTCCCTATATTGGCAACAATTAAAGGGATCCCTAAGATCCATAAGAATCTGTCTGACCCCCCTTTTAGACCTATAATCTCGGGAAGCGATAGCAAAGTATTTCCCTTTGGAAAGTATATAGATTATAAATTAAAACATATATATACTTCCATTAAGCATATAATCAAAGATTCATGGGAATTTTTGGGGTTATTTACACAAGATTTGTGGCATCCAGAGCAGTTGTTTGTTACCATTGATATTCAAGATTTGTTCTCATGTATTCCCAAATTGGATGGTTTAGAAAGATTTATGTGCAGCCTCCATAAACACAGTGGACTCACCACTGATGAGATTTCCCTGCTCGCTGCATTTATGGATTTAGTGTTGGATTTCAACTATATTTATTATGAAGGTGAATACTTCAGACAGGTAACAGGAGTAGCTATGGGAGCATCATGTGCTCCCATATATGCTAATTTAGTCCTATTAGATTGGGAAGAGGAATTTGTACTCCATTCAAGTTGGATGAAATATATAACAACTTATGTCCGGTTCCTGGACGATATTTTCATCCTGTGGAAAGGGAGTAAGGGTGAGTTGTCTGATTTCCTGAGGTACATAAATCAAACTACAGGATATTTAAGATTTACATATAAAGTGGACAAAGAGGGGATTAACTATCTAGATACGTATATTTTCAATGATGGTACATCTTTTCAGTCAAAAATATACAGGAAAGATACATATAGCAATGGATATCTACATTATGGCAGTGCCCACTCATATAACACCAAAAGAGGTATAATAAAAGGGCAGTGTATTAGAGCAGCGAGGATGACAACAACAAAGGAGGGTATGCTATCTGAGCTTAACTTCATTAGCAGAGCATTTATAGAAAAGGGATATCCTAGAGACATGGTAACAGACATTACAACATATGTGGCTAAAGAATGGGGTCAGAAATACCCACCCTTACTTGGTATAGGACTTGATAGCAATAAAGGACAGCAATGTCACAATGCAAATGGTAAAGTGGAAAATAGTGCAAAGAGACACCAAAAAGCCTGCATTTTGAAATATGGAGCATGCAGTAATAAAATTAAAGGTATAATTAATTCAAATTGGAACATCTTAACAAGTGACAGTAGCATAAAAGATAAAATACCAACTTCTCCTAGCTTTGTGTATAAAACAGGAAATAACAAAAAGAATTTTAGAACTAAACTATAACTCTAATAATAGTACCAACTATAAAAAGACTGGCACTAAAAAATGTGGCAATTGCAACTACTGTAGCTATATTTTAGAAAAGGATTCAATTTCCCTCCATAACAATGTTAAAACTAGAATTAGGTTTTGTAATGGCAACTGTTTGAGCCAACATGTCATATATATAGCCCTGTGCAATACCTGCATGAATTACTATGTAGGGAAAACTGATAGACGTCTGAAAAACAGAATATACGACCACTTATACTGTATAAAAAAGCAAGATCTTAATAATGCTTTATCAAGGCATCTTATGAACAATATCAGCTGCACAGGGTTTAAGTTTGCAATTCTGGAAATAGTGAGACCAAATCCACGAGGGGGAAATATAAAGGCATTAGTGAGTGACAAAGAGGTTAGGTGGCAGATAAGACTAAATGCTGCGGTACCACCAGGACTTAATGAAGTAATACCTACAAAGCCTTTGTTAAGACAGTAGGCAACAACTATTGTATAACGTAGGGCATAAGGATAAAGCTACAAGTAGTGTTATATTTTTATTTCTTTATTACTGAGGTATCTTTACGAGAATACACACTTATACAGGATTTGATTTATGTCTATGTATTGTATTATTTTTATACTGTATTTATACTACATGTTTTATTCATTACCAGCTATATTGATCAAATAGCTGTAAAAATGCAAGGCATATTACATTGTATTATATTAGTTCGTCAGTTAATACAAGTATGAATGCTTAAGATAGCAAACTATATTTATTTTGTCAGTTTTCATTCTAGTATGAAATTTTCATCAGTAAAATAATTTATAAATGATAATGAGATGTTTAAGTATGAATTAAGGTTTTTTAACCTAATGATGTAATATTTTAAGCAAAGCATAATGTGTATTTTTAAGCACTTTGATTTAGTGCTTTTTAAACTCATACAATTTTATCCTTAATTGAATAATTGATGTTATAATTGGGGTTTTAGGCGGGAACTTTATGTATAAAATGTAAGTGAGAGCACAGTAATGTTGTTCTGATGAAGTCCATATGTACTTGGATGAAAGCGCTTAACAACTGCTGGTTTTTATACAATAAAATACGAGAGCTGTGGTTGGACTGTTGCCTGGATTATATTTTTTCTGCTGGTACCAGTTGAATTTTGCATTTGTCAGGATCTAGTAGTGCGTTCCAGTCTCCCCCGACCACGTATAGATGATTAGGGAACTTGGCTAGAAGATTAACAATTTCATATATAAACAGTTGTTGGTTAGAGCAGGGACTATAAATTGTTAGAAAAAGTAAGGGTTTATCTATGCTATGATACTTACTAGTAAAGAGAGTCCAGCTGCCATTTGAGTCTGTTTTCATGGAGATAATTTCCCCCTGGTATGATTTGTTAATAATTAGTGTAACCCCTCTAGAAGTAGTTATATCAAGCAGCTATTATATGCTTGACCCATTTTCTTTTCCTTTCCCTTTCCCAAAATTGCCTGATCAGGTGGGTTTCTTGAATAAAATATATTATTGCTTTACTTTGTTTAATGATAAGCATGACTAGGTTCCTTTTATTTTTGTCTGCGACCCCTTTAATGTTCCATGAGTGTAAATACATCATTTCAGAGAGTTTAAAAAATAATTGTTGTTTAATATTAATAAAACATAACAAGTAACTAAGGATATAAAGAGAAACTGTCAGCTAATTGTGCTAGTTAATACCTTCAGTATAGCGACTTCTTCACTCCTACCCCCCTGTGAGTGGCTAACCACCCATGTCAAACATACCTACTAATTTCCAAACGTACGCAACCATATGCATCAACTCCGCAAGGCAGCTTCCCTGTACCCATAATCAAGATCAAGATGTAAATATCTGACCAACTATATACAGTATTTAATATATTAGTTTATATACAAAATAATACCTTGGATAACACTATGACAACAGAGATGCACAAAGAGTCATATTAGCAACATTAGATCTTAGGCTAATTCCAGAGAAGCCATAAAAGCTTCCGCATGTCATCTTATTTATGAGATACCTGTCCGCTGCCGACATCTATCCTTCTTGTAAGATTACCTCCTTTATATAGGAGACTGTAAGGCAGGTCTGTAGAAAAAAAAGAAAATGATCTAAAAGGAGAAATCATCTATTAACTGCTAAGAGACTGTGCATTTCATCTTAGAAGAGAATACACAGTTCCGTCAGATAACATACATTTAAGTATAAGACATACTGATAAATTCTGCGCTGGAAACACAACAGAAGAAAAAGCCAGCTTATAAAAAACACAGGAATATATGCATCTGTTACCCAGGGTAACTAACAAAATTCTTCTTTTAACAAAAATCCCAGTAGAAGATACACATAATATAGGAATTGTGAAAGGATTATAACTAGTACCACAGGTGAGAAAAAAATGTTAATATCTTACAGAAAAGCAACAGCTTAAAATGATAGACTACATCACCATAATTGAAAGAAAAAGTCTGCAGTAAAACATTTAGGTTAATTGTATTAATTTCACAGTCTCAATATTAAGAAGGAGCACTTGAGATTTAAACAGCTTACTTTTATTGCATAAGTCCAGTTTCTGAGCTTAGTAAGCCATCTGAGATCATTACTTCTTAAACGAAGGCAATATCTTCATGGGAAATGCAATTCTGTTACAATCCTGTTTAGATCCATTCCCAGTAATGCACTGGGGCTCCTAAGAAGTTTCAATGAGGTAATGAGTTGAAAGGTGAAAGGTTAGTGCAGGCCCTTGTAGCTGAATGGGATTGTGGGTAATGGAATGTTGCAACGCTAATGGAGCTCGCAGCCTACTTAAAAAATGAAATAACAAAACGGTCCATACTTTTTATCTCCAGAAAAAAGCAGAGGCAAACAGGACTGAGCCTGAAATTGAAGAGGATGTCAAACAGAGGCCTCAGCAAAAGTGAATTGAATATCTTCATGCTGGATTTACTTTGTAGAGATGAAGAAAGGTGGATTTTGCCTCTTCAGGTGTATCAATGGATATTTTTTCACTTTTATGGTAGAAAGTTAATGTGGCAGGATATTTTATCTGGAAGCGTATGTTGTTTTCTATCAGATAAGGACAGTATTTGCTAGGTTTCTGGTGGTTTTGTTTGATTTCAAGAGGAAGATCTTGGTTTATAGTGACTTTGTGTCCTCTCCAAGTGAGGGTCTTCTTGGTTTTGAAAGCAGACAGTGTTGCTTGTACATGTGCTCTGTTAAGAATTTTGACATAAATCTCTCTCAGATAATTTGTAGTTTGTGAGCGTCTTATTGATCTGTGGACTCTTTCTATCGTTATAACCTCCAGATGGTCTTTGTCCTGCAGTCGTGCACTTAGTAATTCTTTAATTATTGTATTAAGTTGAGTGTTTTCAACAATCTCTGGAATTCCTCTAATAATAAGGTTATTGTGCCTGCTTCTAGCCTCTAAATCCAGAACTTTTTGTTGTAGTTTTGTAATATTCTTTACACCAGTCTGCAAAGTTTTTTCAAGTCTTTTATTTTCAATTCATTGTCTATGATTTTTGCGTCTTTCTGTTCTGGTCCTATCATAATTTTGTCCATGTTAGAGCTAAATGTGGATAGTTTGTGTGAAAATCCTTGGACTTCTGTTTGTAGTGGCTGTAAGGCATTTTAAGGTCTTCTAGTGTTAATGTTTGGTCTTGCTTTGATCGGAAGGCTAACTTGGTCGGTTCCACCGGAGATTTATTTGTTTTTTGCCTTTTGGATGAGGCATCTTTTTCTGGAGTAGCTATAGTTGATAGTTTAGTCTTGGAGGTTACTGCTTCCATGTGCTCTGGTTGATTTTTCATCTTAAGCCTTGAGGATGAATGATTTTCCAGATGAAGTAAAGCAAGAAATAGAAAAATACAGGAAGATGAGTTGCATTTTAAGGACTTTTTGTTGAAACAAATCTTCTTTTCCTTTTCTTTTTCCCCTAGGCCTGCTTGTCAAAAAATAAATAAATAAATCCACACCATGCGGTTCAAGATTTCTGATTACAGTGGTATTTTTCCTATAGAAAAAAATGATCTGATGAAAAATAAAGCTGGAACAACTATGTAAACTTCTTGTTGCATTTATCTCTGTTGAAAAGTTGATTGTTTTTTTTTCAAGATGCAAAGGCAGGAGGTCAGTTATTGATGAAAGTTAAGGGAGCTGCACAGCTAGAGTGCTCACAGGCTGTCCACTATTTTGGAATTGCACGTTGTATATTATTTAAATGTTCGTTGCTCTTATACTCTCTTGGTAACTAAAAAATATGGCCAGTTTGAAAGTCATTGATGTCCCTGTTTAGTTTATGCAGTTTCTGATGCTGGAGTCTTACTTCTTGGGCAGATAAATGCTCTAACATAGAGTCATATTCTCTCATATAGTCAGAAAAACAGGATACAGTAGATATTTCACTCTCCATTTGCATTATTTCTGCTTGCATCTCTTGTTCAGTGCTAACAAAAAAGTCATTCATTAACAGCATATAGTCAAGACTCAATTTAATATTGATTTCCTGCCATTTCTTCAACAGGTCAGGATAAGCGTTCTTAAATGAAGGCATTTTAAGATGCGTAAACCACAGGGAACTACTTTTAATTCTAGATACATTGAGAAGCTAAAACGTTGCCACTGTAAATGTTGAAGTTTTAATACTTTATGTTCAAATAGAGCCATCTTCCATTGTATATCACTCGCATCTCTTTACGTAGCCCGAATCAAACTGCCAGTAGGGTTTAATTGTCCAAGTAATGGATTAGGGCAAGTGTGAAACAGTTCACTGATTTTCTGTATAGGCATATTGCTGGCTGTGTGGAAAAAAAAATAATTCACAAAGATCTTGACGCCTATGAACTCTAGTCAAATAAAATTCAATCCCAAAACCAAAAACAGAACATGGCAAAGCAGACAAATGTAAAGAAAATTAAATATGAAAAGGAAAAAACATAGCACTGCAGTGTCAGACACTTTATTGTAAAAGGTAAAGCTTTCAGATACAATCCTTCCTCGGTACAACCATTTTAATTAAAACCTCACTTAAATACAAAATTAGACAATCACATGATATCACACACAGTCAATAAAACATTAAAACCTATTAAATCTTAAAGTCATCTTAAACACATTTGCTTGAATTTTAAAACTGGTTTAAGATAAACCATTTTATTAATACCTGGTGGGTGGTCAGAATTTAAATGAATTATCCACTCATATTCTTTCAATTCTAACCTATTGTTCAAATCAGCACCCCCATTATTCTTTGTAACCATATCCAAAACTCTAAAAGTGAATTTATGATCTTTACTATTTTCTTTTAGATGCTGGGCAAGAGCATTAGTCATGGCACCTCTTTGAATCTCAGATCTATGCTCCACAATTCTTTCTCTCAACTTCCTGGTAGATTTACCAATATAAAAACCAAAGCATACCTGACAAGTAGCTAAATAAATAATATTGATAGTATTACAATTCGCAAAATAATTACAAAAATACTTCTCCCCATAACTAGATGTGTAAAACATTTTTCTTTGTTAATAATTTCACAATTTTTTTCATTGCTCTTAATATGTCTATCTCTATTAAATCAAGCAACTCTTGTTTTAGGTCATTTTCTTCTAAACTGAGGGCACATTTTTTTACTTTGAATTTCCTGTGGGCATTCTATATAAACTTTTATTGCATCTTCCTGTGGCACATTTTCTTAAATGCAGCACGTACCAAATCCTATGCAAGAGGGTTTGCACGGTCCAAACCATGTAACCAAATTAACCAAATAGACCAGCAAAGCAGCACAGAGTTCAATAAATTTATTAAATACTTGTGTCCATAACAGACTAGTTTCGGCAAACAGCCTTCCTCAGTGTAACACAATGTAGTCAAGTTACATTTTAATCATCTTTTAAATACTTATCCAGAGCCAATCACAATCATTTGCTCATGAATATTAATAAATTTGAAACATCTTCATTTTATAAAAAATACAAAGGGTACTGTGTATACTAATAAGTCATTCCTGAATGTAAGGCTAAACACCCCAAAGAGGTGCTTACACAGAATTGAAAAGTTATTATAATATTATGGTATATCCATTCTCATGCTCATATTAGTAAAGAACAGTGTTTGGATAGCCATTAACCCTGGCTATTAATCCAATCTTCATCAAATGCACCAAAAGTGTAATACATCAAGTGCTCAAATTGAATGGACTGACAAAATGAAGAAAATAAAACATATATATAAGAAATGGTAATGAGTATACATATATGAATATATATGGGTATACAAAATAACTGAAATAAAAATAGAAAAATAATAAATGAGAAATAAAAAATGAAATAAATAATAAATAAAAATCAGCAACATCCACAATGAAAAGCTGATACCAAAGATTAGGCCCATAATATGTGTTGTTGGCTTCCAAGACTGATAATGTAATAGTAAATGTAGCTATGTATTAATGACTTGTCTAAGATAATAGTGAAAACAGTCCTGAGAATTAACATGAACATCCCGAAAAAATGTGTTCATGATATATAGCCACTTATTTACATGATGTGGTCTATCCATCCTGTCTTGTACTCATATTGTATCAATCAATGTATGTATGGCAATAATCCTTAGCTTTTCAACAACTATTCATTTGAGACACCAAAAATGTTGAATATTAGGTACTTGGGGTAAGAGGCCTAAACAATCTATATCCGAACAATGGGGAAATCAAAGGCATATGTATACAAGAAATGAAGTGAATATAAACCTATAATTAAATATGAATATGCCATTGTACATACTAAATGGTCCATGCTTAGAATCATCAGTTAGGTATTGAAAAATAGAAATCAAAAGACATGTTCTTAACCACCAAGATCTAAACAAGTATGTTGATATATGGAACCAATTGGGATACTGTATGAAGGACTGTGAAAAGTTTATTTGACCACATTGATTCAAATTGGTCATTATATTACATTACACCTGCACATAATCCATATGCTATGTATAATTAACGTGGGGCCCATAATCAATACCAGCCAAGATGCTAAATGATCATAGTCCCTAGATGAAAGATATCCTAAAGAAATATAATCCACTTGTTGGAGTCAGTTGAGTCAACATGAATGTTATCAAATAGCGAACTTCTCCTATAACCAACTTCTCCTATAAATGGTCATTCAATCCAGGATAAAATAAACCCCCCAATGTGGTAATCCAGTATTTCTCCTTTTGGTCCAGTAACCCATGCCAGCCCTGTTTGTTGGTTCTATCTCCAGAAATGCGGTCAATAACCATAAAGGTAAATCTAGCCTGAGGATGCTTTAATGTGTGTTGATATAGAGCGCTAGTCTCCTTATGGTTTTTCATATCGCTACGGTGTTCATTCATCCTTAGTCTCAAAGCCCTTGAGGTTTGTCCAACATAAAATCCCCCACAGTAACACGAGGCCAGGTACACCACCCAATCGCTACTGCAATTACCAAAAACCTTGATGTCAAAAATTCTACTGGTGTTGCGACTGGTAAACTCCTTGGATTTATGCATATATTGGCAAGATCCACAATGGCCACAAGGGAATGAACCAATAAGTTCATCACCATAGAGTGTCAGT
The DNA here is from genome assembly GCF_019279795.1 of Protopterus annectens. Lineage (NCBI taxonomy): Eukaryota > Metazoa > Chordata > Ceratodontiformes > Protopteridae > Protopterus > Protopterus annectens. The sequence goes on from NC_056736.1 coordinate 546,419,986, forward strand.
TGTTTATGGGTCGTCCCCACTTGCCATATGTTTGAAATGTGAAAAGTAAGAACCTAAGGTTTTGCCTCGTTTATATGAGAAAAGACAACGGGTCCCAAGATACTCCGTAGCTTTTCATTAGCCAGTAGAATATTCCAATGTTTGTTAATGATGTTTCTAATCATATTAACATTTCGACCATATGTGGTGATGAACCTGACATCTGTACTGCGAGATGATTGATTTTTGTTCTTATTATGATATTGTAACAGGTCATCCCTTTCAAGACTATTGGCTCTATTCTGTGCAGACAGAATATCAAATCTGTCATATCCCCTTTCGGTAAATCTCCGACCGAGATCCCTACTGGCCATTTGGTATTCCTCAATATTTGAACTGAGCCGTTTGATACGTATGAACTGGGATATAGGAATACTCCTGATGGTGTGACGGGGGTGTAAACTTGATGCGTGTAACAGGGTATTGTATTGAGGGTATTTACGAAAAACCCTAGTTGACAAAGTGTTGTCTGAGTTCCTATATACAGTGACATCCAAAAAGCTGATGCTGTTTCTATCATATGACACAGAAAATTCTAGTCCCCAGACATTATCATTAAGATACTCAACAAATTCCCTTAAGTAACACACATCAGCCCGCCACACCAACCAGCAGTCGTCCAGATTGTGACATGTTTTTCCATTCAATCACCAAGGCATTTAAGACTCTCAGATCCAACATTTGGCATCTCAAGTTATTTAAAGCATATTCGGCCCAAAATATGGCTCCCAGAGGATTACGAATACGAACACAGCCTCTAGTAGGGAAGCCAGATGATAAACTAAATCAAGATTGGCAAGAGGCTCTTCAGACTGGATCCATGACATTTGTGAACATTTTGTTACAATATTATGAAAGGACAGTAGATTCCAATATATTGGAAATCAAAAACATATGCTCTGAGGTTCACAAGTTTGAATCCTCCCCAAAATATCAGGATAATATTAAAAAATTATCTTCGGAACTGATGGAGCATGAAAAATCCTTAAAAGAACGTAAAATTAAGAAATTTCATCGTGATTTTTCCGATTATCAAAGGGGGAAACCCTTTGATTTCAGTAGATCGGTCAGATTTGTGGATACTAATCAGGTTAGAACAGGGCCCAGTCGCACCAAAAAGAGTCCACGTTCCATTCTCAAGAATAAGGGGGAGAGCTCATACAGCACTTCTGGTGATGAATCCTCCCTTACTGATGACCTGTTACAATATCATAATAAGAACAAAAATCAATCATCTCGCAGTACAGATGTCAGGTTCATCACCACATATGGTCGAAATGTTAATATGATTAGAAACATCATTAACAAACATTGGAATATTCTACTGGCTAATGAAAAGCTACGGAGTATCTTGGGACCCCGTTGTCTTTTCTCATATAAACGAGGCAAAACCTTAGGTTCTTACTTTTCACATTTCAAACATATGGCAAGTGGGGGGACGACCCATAAACAACTGACACTCTATGGTGATGAACTTATTGGTTCATTCCCTTGTGGCCATTGTGGATCTTGCCAATATATGCATAAATCCAAGGAGTTTACCAGTCGCAACACCAGTAGAATTTTTGACATCAAGGTTTTTGGTAATTGCAGTAGCGATTGGGTGGTGTACCTGGCCTCGTGTTACTGTGGGGGATTTTATGTTGGACAAACCTCAAGGGCTTTGAGACTAAGGATGAATGAACACCGTAGCGATATGAAAAACCATAAGGAGACTAGCGCCTATATCAACACACATTAAAGCATCCTCAGGCTAGGTTTACCTTTATGGTTATTGACCGCATTTCTGGAGATAGAACCAACAAACAGGGCTGGCATGGGTTACTGGACCAAAAGGAGAAATACTGGATTACCACATTGGGGGGTTTATTTTATCCTGGATTGAATGACCATTTATAGGAGAAGTTGGTTATAGGAGAAGTTCGCTATTTGATAACATTCATGTTGACTCAACTGACTCCAACAAGTGGATTATATTTCTTTAGGATATCTTTCATCTAGGGACTATGATCATTTAGCATCTTGGCTGGTATTGATTATGGGCCCCACGTTAATTATACATAGCATATGGATTATGTGCAGGTGTAATGTAATATAATGACCAATTTGAATCAATGTGGTCAAATAAACTTTTCACAGTCCTTCATACAGTATCCCAATTGGTTCCATATATCAACATACTTGTTTAGATCTTGGTGGTTAAGAACATGTCTTTTGATTTCTATTTTTCAATACCTAACTGATGATTCTAAGCATGGACCATTTAGTATGTACAATGGCATATTCATATTTAATTATAGGTTTATATTCACTTCATTTCTTGTATACATATGCCTTTGATTTCCCCATTGTTCGGATATAGATTGTTTAGGCCTCTTACCCCAAGTACTTAATATTCAACATTTTTGGTGTCTCAAATGAATAATTGTTGAAAAGCTAAGGATTATTGCCATACATACATTGATTGATACAATATGAGTACAAGACAGGATGGATAGACCACATCATGTAAATAAGTGGCTATATATCATGAACACATTTTTCGATGTTCATGTTAATTCTCAGGACTGTTTTCACTATTATCTTAGACAAGTCATTAATACATAGCTACATTTACTATTACATTATCAGTCTTGGAAGCCAACAACACATATTATGGGCCTAATCTTTGGTATCAGCTTTTCATTGTGGATGTTGCTGATTTTTATTTATTATTTGTTTTATTTTTATTTCTCATTTATTTTTCTATTTTTTCAGTTATTTTGTATACCCATATATATTCATATATGTATACTCATTACCATTTCTTATATATATGTTTTATTTTCTTCATTTTGTCAGTCCATTCAATTTGAGCACTTGATGTATTACACTTTTGGTGCATTTGATGAAGATTGGATTAGTAGCCAGGGTTAATGGCTATCCAAACACTGTTCTTTACTAATATGAGCATGAGAATGGATATACCCTAATATTATAATAACTTTTCAATTCTGTGTAAGCACCTCTTTGGGGTGTTTAGCCTTACATTCAGGAATGACTTATTAGTATACACAGTACCCTTTGTATTTTTTATAAAATGAAGATGTTTCAAATTTATTAATATTCATGAGCAAATGATTGTGATTGGCTCTGGATAAGTATTTAAAAGATGATTAAAATGTAACTTGACTACATTGTGTTACACTGAGGAAGGCTGTTTGCCGAAACTAGTCTGTTATGGACACAAGTATTTAATAAATTTATTGAACTCTGTGCTGCTTTGCTGGTCTATTTGGTTAATTTGGTTACATTTTCTTAAATTTCATCCTGTGCCATCTGTTGCTCTGTCATATGGGAATTCACTGTCCTATCACTCCTCAACATTGACTGTGTCAGAGTTTCCATGGTTTCCTGTTCCTTCCTTTGCTTTCCAGCAATGTGAACGTTTGTACTGGTTATGTATGTATGGATCTGCTGCTGTTATGCAAGGAAATATAGTTGGCTATTTGGACAGCTATAACATCCACATGGGACTGCAGATACCCAGTCTAATAGTATGTGTACCTTAATAGTCACTAGTCCTCATGGTTGGAATATTCACTACATCAGTCAAGGGAGATGGTAAACAGTAGGCTCACATGATGTTTGGACTACTATATATACCAGCAGATCATGTGCTATTGTTCCCCCACCCCCAACACAGCAGTGTACCCATACCCTGCTTTAACCTATCACCAATGGTATATTAGTGGAGCAGGCAATCTCAGGGCTGTAACATATATATTCTTATACCATTGTATGTCTCTCCTCATGGAGGATAACAATGTACATATTTATGCTGTTGATTGTGTGATGAATGTCTCCTCCTTCTCTGGTGACTTGAGTGGCTCAGTGGACTAGGGAAGCTAGCATGGGTGATGGTGTTGATGGTTCTAATCTGGAATTACTCACATCTTTTGCATGTGAGGAAGTACTATGTTGGTGTTTTCATAGTCTGTCATACCTCTTATTGTAAGAAATCTGGAGAAAGCCAGTAAGATTGGGGGGACAAAGGCCCAATCATAGGGACAGATTTCAAATAATGTCCCCATAAACCTAGAAAGTCAATGGCAATAAAGGAGTTGCATTAATACATATGTTCTGAAGGAAATAATATCGGAAACACAAATGTTTGTCTGTAAGTAGTATAATGTAGTGACGTCAATATTCAATACTCTACCAGAAGACCACAAATGTATGAGAAACAGACCAAACATATTAGGCAAAACTGTGGACATTCTGTGGAAATCAGGACGGTTGAGAGGTATGCAGACTGACAAGTCTGTTGGTGGTGTAACATTACCAAAAGCAGTCACATGTTAAGTACAGCACTCAGCTGGAGAATGCTGTGGAGTGGTTGAGTGAAGTGCAGTACTGCAGAAATAGGGGTGGATGTTAATGTCTGTTACATACAAAATCCTGGACTGGAGTACAGGTACTGTAGGTGTGAACTGGAGTCACCTTATTAGGAATTACTGTCCCACTGGGCATGCCCATACACTTAGTTAAAATAAGAGCAATCATGTTGTCCCTTCAACAAAATGACCTGTTATGTATAAATGTGCATACATACAGATATACGTGTACACATCCATCTGTCATTATCTCTCTCTCACATGCATAGTATATCTATCTCTATGCAGTGTCAAATAGATATGTACAAATATATACCTATATATATATATATATATATATATATATATATATATATATTAAAAGGATGTATACACCCCCCCCCCACACACACACACATATATATATATATATATATATATATATATATATATATATATATATATCTACAAAATACATATGCATGTTATACACACATGCAGCTACAGTTATATATACATCCCTGTTATATACAGAAATATGTGTGTGGATGTCCATATTGTCTGACTTACCCTAATAATTGTAAGTAAATTTACACTCTCACACAGCCATACTGTTGCTCAAAGGATCCAAACTAAGGGTGCATCAGTACAAATTCCACTTACCTACAGACCCCTGTGCCTGCTGGATGTTATTGCATAGACAAACACAGGTGAGCAGGTGCTGTAATGTATAATGTTGTCAATGCAGATATGGACAATGCAGCTTGTCCCATCTCACAGGTATGCCTTTGTAACTGCAAGCAGAGACATATGGCCATACTGGTAAATGTGCACACATAGCTAGGGTAATTGCAGGTATCCCACTGCTAGGACACTAGATGCAGATAACACTATGAAGCAATATCACACTGCAGGGCACAGATGCTGGTCAACACAGGCCTAGTTTGTGTAATGCACAAGTACTGTTCATGCAATCACACAATGCAACACTCTTAACATGTGGTGCATGCGATAAGTACCATGATCTATAGTATAGGAGACTAGATAGGGGTTCCAAACTTACTTCAGTCTGCTTGCTACATTACTGTGTCAAAATGTGTATGTGTCTGTGTATCTTCCTGTAAATGAATGGCCATGTCCTCATGGGCTATCCACCTACAATGGTTATGCAGATTTTTGGCCCTGTAACTTGCTGCTGGCTTCCACACTGGCCTCTTCTACAAGGACTGATGATGTCAGACACCTTAAGACTACCACCTGACAGTGTGCAATCAGATGTAAGCTATGGCACATGTGATAAGTACTGTGACCTACAGCGTATACGATTAAGATAGGTGAGTATTCTAATCTCACTCCTACCCACTTGGTGCATGTGTATATATCCATATGACATAGTCTTGGTAGCCTAGACATATGTAAGGCTTTGCAGTGTTATATTTATAGTGGGTAATGTGCCCCCACCCAAAGGACTGACCACAACAAGGCCGGTGTATGTCATCAAGCATATTATGTCCTAAAATGACAGAACTAGCAGACATGAGGTGTGTTGCATGCACCACGTACTGTGATCTGTAGTATGTACCATTACATAGGTAAGTGTACACACCTACATACAGCCAGCCTGCACTATGTGTGTGCCTTGGTGTGTCCTGTATGCACTGATTGGAAGTGGTGCTAGCCTCAATGTAGCCATGTATTTGTGTGAGCCTGTTAGAGCATTTTACAACCTGTCATAGAACCATGTGATGTATGGATTGAACACAGAGTACTTTAGCCTTCAATTGTCACTGGTCGGAAAGATGTGGATGAATTATCTGTTGAACAACCAATACTGACAGGTTTGGGACATACATCCCAAACTGACACTGGTATACTGAATGTGGCAGTCATCATAGCTATCATTGTATGCAATGGCACCCTTGCCATGTCACTGCATAGGCATATCGTACAACTGTAGCACCCACACAGGTGCCAAGATACACAATGCACATTGTATAGAACATGTTCTATGGAGTCCATGTCAGGACCATACATGTATAGTCTGTCTCTAAAATGTTTAGAGGGAATGTGTATGGCTCCATACAGGGAGTTGTCAGTTCCCATTGTGTACCTCTTGTGTATCCATGACAGGAAAAACACATGTGTCACCTGTGCTACACACCAAAACATCAGTGTGGTATGTATAGTACATGCTGGTGACAGAAGTATGTAACACAGGCAGTACACCCTACATGACACAGACCTCCCATGTATGTCATGCACACATCTGCTGTGACACACATCATGTGCAGGTTACACATTGGGATGCAGAACACAACAATCATAACTGTTGCTGGGCAACGGTTGGTACTGGATACAAGATATATGCAGATGCATCATCTCCATCAGAACCCTGGTGGCACTTATGGAGGATAGCAGACCTTCTCATAGGTTAGGGATTCATGAGTATGCTGGATGCCAACATTGTCCTTGTTAGCCTGTTATACACATAAGGACCTATGGATCCATGCAGTTATAGTGCTGTACCTTGCTGACGACATATGTCCTCTGTGCTGACATGCCATCCTCTGCTGCTTTTTTTCCAGTGTCTATCCATAGGTTATCCCAACAGACTCCTGTAACAGAAACATAAACAGGTCATTGACACATCTGTCATTGTGTATCTATACAGCCAATTCAACAACATACAACATAAGGACTGCATAAGGTACAGAAATGTTTGTAGCATACATGTGACAAATGCCAGCATTCAGTATCTCTCATTAACCACTACAAGTGGCATGGTGAACCAACGCTGCATTACACAGGTACATGTTAAGTAATATAGTCACCCTCTGCATCAATCACATAGCTGCATTTCCCTGCATCAATCTCATGGATGACAGGGATGTGGTACAGGTATCATCTCTTGCACAAAATGTTGTGTGGGGGGTGCAGGAGGACTATGCTCACCCAAATGGTAGATAACATGTGTGTGAGTCAGGGAGTAGCACATCAAATGGACCATGTAGGTGTGCTTTGGGTGTCTCTAGGTGAATTGCATATGACAGTAGTGTGTGAGTGTGTACTGAGTTAAGCTCAGTACTAGCCCTACAAGTGTGCATGCTGGACAGCTGTGGACTGTACGTGGTTGAGTTCACAGTTCACCATCTCCGGCCCTGAACATAGGAACTGGCTCTACCAGGAGTTGCACTGGCACCTCCATGCCCAAGGTCAGAAGTGATGCTGGTACCTAATGGTGAGTGCTGAGACTGTGTCCCCTACATGACCACAAGCCCATTGCCTAACAGATTGTGGTGTGCACAGCACACTCCCCTGTGTAGCACTGGATGTACTGCCAGTACAGGAGCATGATTGTGCATGGCTACAAGGACTCTCAGGAGATGTTGTTGCTGACCTACGTCCATGGGTCTGATGCTCAACTTCAACCACACGTTCAAGCATAGACAATGTGTGACCCAAGACAGACACTGTCCCAGCCCACCGTCTGTCCTCTGCATCAGTCAACTGATCCAGGGTGTCCTCAATGTGATGGAGGCTGTCACGGATGTCAGACTGTTTGGCATCCATAACCCTGAGCATACGCCTGGTGTTCCATTCAGAATGTGACTGTGCCTCCATGATGGCCCAAAACATGTGCAGGGTGACCCATGATGTGACACCTGCAACAGGTGGTGGACAGACAGCAAGCCTCCTCCAAGCACCCCTGTCTATCCACCTGTGTGGGACCTCACCAGATCTCTCGTTATGGCCAGTGTCTACACTCACTGGAGCCATAATTGCCACACTTCCCTGTTCAATGTATCCACCCTCTGACTGTCCAATATCTGTGGCTTCTAGGGATGGGGTATGTGTGGGCATACAGACTGTGTGCAATGACAATGGAGGCAGAAGCATGATGTCTACCTCTGGGACAGATTCATCCCCTGACACCCCTACATGTGCCTCACTGTGGCCACCACCATCATCAGAGTCTGAGGAGAAACTGATAGGTTGTGTTGGAGATAGGCACCAACCCCCAAGACCACCTGCAATAAGAAAGAAAAAAGCAGTACATTAATACCTGGATGACTGTGTATGAAAAGCCACCAGGACTCATGAAAATGAAGACGCACAACTGGATTAGTGGTCAAACAACTTTCTTCTCTGCTTTCATCCACAAAAAACTTCCTCTGAACAAGATAAAAATTCAACTCAGGACCTTTATAACAATCACTTGAGTAAATCAAGTAAAACATGACTATTAATATTTACCTTTTAATTAATTATTATGACACTGTACTTGAAAAAAACAACACATGAAAACCCAGTACAACTCTCTTAACAAATATATGGAAATACACATTTCACTGTGTAATGTATTTACCTTCAACTTGTATTTTAAAAGCCATTTTAGATTCATTGCCTCATTTAAACCAGGTGCCATATCTGCTCTTAACTGTAACTGCCAAAGTTTATTTGTTTGTTGAACTACACTCCTGTGACTACCTCTTCTAGAAACCTTAGATACCTGCTCCAGACTGAAATTTAAAAACATCCTATGCTGTTTACACACATAGTTATGTTTACATAGGGCATTATTTTGGTCCGTAACTGTACTAGAATATAATTGTTCCTTAACAAAACAAGTGTCATGCTTACCAGGAGCAGGACCACTGCCTTGGGCAATACCTGATAGCCTTGTGAAAAGCTGAGGGTGGGATAATGTCACTAGCACCACATATTTCAGCACAGCAATGTAATGCATCAATATAGCTCACATTTACAGTAGCTATTGTATTACTTATTGTATTGGTCATAATCTGAGGATGCGTGTATAACTGAGGTTAAACCCCCACCAAAGAACAAAGACTTGACAGCCACACAAAAGTATCTACAGCCTGACACACTGACTGCTACAGTATTACAGTGCTGATCACAGTAAGCTTACCTGCATGCTCATCAGCTGTGGAAACTGTGGCACCCACCTTGACTGTGTATTGTGTGATGGATGCCTAGGGGCTTTTGTGTGTGCCTAGGTACACCAGGAATTCCTCAGTGACTGAGAGTGGTTGTTCCACAGCAGGGTCTCCACCAGTGACAAAACAATCCCAGGCTACATCTGCTGCCCATCGTTGCACAGCATTTATCATGTCGGTTGCTCAGTGTCAAACCTGCACATGTGTCCTGCCCTGTTGGCCCATGCCATTCACATCACAAACAAGGTCAGCCCACAGTGCAGCCTGCTGTTCCCTGCTTTGTCTCTCCCTGGATAGTAGGATGTGATGATGTTGCCTTAGTGCTCACAATGTAACTTCATTATCCACAGCCAAGAAGAGTACATGGCATCTACAGTACATAATTACTATAAGACAACAAAAGGGGAACACATTACAGGATCACATATGTGGACATACACTAGGTACAGATACAGCAAGGCCAATATTGCTGGTGCTAACCACTGCTTGCTCACATATGTCATACTCCACAGTGTGCAAACAAACAAAGTGTGTGGATACAACAGAGATAGTGGCAATAGTCAGGTATTCCCATGTGTACAATGACAGCTACTGTTGTATTATCATACACCCAACACTCAGGTCTACTGTGGTGTGTCCCTTATGGGCAACCCATCGATAAAATGTCATATGAACAATGAACAATACCTCATGAATAGCAGTGTGCTATTACAACCACTATAAAGGGACAGTCCAATGAGACCAGTGTGTCACAATAATAAAATACTATACACCCTTGATGTTTTGTATGTCCTGTGTAGGTAGCAGGAGGTCACTGACATGTCCTTATCACAGGTCTAACACAGGCATAAAGCTATAATCACTATTCCCCATAAGTCTATTCACCCATCTGCAACCTGTTGTACACAGAAACATTTGCATACCTGATACCTGATGGAGTGCAGCACTCCTCTGTTGACATGTGGCAATAGTATAGTCGTGACAATGGAATGCTCTGGGTGAGGAAGGTCTCATACAGAATGGTTCCCCATAGCTAGCTGCTTGCGTTTTAAACCTGCTTCCCAGCAGCAGGTGATTACCTTTTAACCAATCTTTGCTTCTAAAATGCTAACTGCAGCCAAAACAGCTGCTTTGCACTATCATCAGGCAATGACATGCAACCACTGCAGAATATATAAAGCCTTCATGTAGATTAGGGCCCCATTCTGATACGTTATGCTAGAAATTATTGGGGTGAGGAGACTACATCATTTCAGAGTGTAGGTCTGCAGCAGACACCTTTACATAGAGATGGGTGTGCTACAGGCTACAGCTACTGTTGCAGGTAATAGACATAGGCAGAGATTGTGAAGACTTTGGATGACAACAAGTTGTAGGAGTAACTGTGTGAGCTGTGCCAGCCTTATTCCAGAGCCAGACCCGGAGTGAGAGTACCCGCTTTACTCCAAAGAAGGCATGTATTTAAGGTAAGTATGTTAGGCAATGGTATCAATAAGAGTACTAGGAAAAATGTTTGTTGTGTCCTTCAGCAAGATGGGTGTGCGTGAGTGTGTGTGTGTGTGTGTGTGTGTGTGTGTGTGTGTGTGTGTGTGTGTGTGTGTGTGTGTGTGTGTGTGTGTGTGTGTGTGTGTGTGTGTGTGTCTGTGTGTTTGTGTGTGTGTATATATATATATATATATATATATATATATATATATATATATATATATATATATATATATATATATGTCTATATATATATATATATATATATGTATATATATATATATATATATATATATATATATATATATATGAGTCCACTTCAAAATACTAACTTTCAAAATCCCTAAATTCAAAATACTGAGACCAAAATCACTAAAGCTCAAAATACTGAAAACTCAAAACACTGAAACTCAAAATACTGAAAACGCAAAAGATACCAACACATTATATTCCAGTACAAGTACATACTGAAGCAAATAAAGCACAAACCGTATTACTTTTCTACAAGCCCCCCTGCATCCCGCCACACCCTCTGCTACTTAAATATGTCAACTCCGAGATTGCACTTTAGTGTAGTGAATATACTTGCAGAAGAGTAATATGTTTCTGTATGTAGTTCTGTTGCAATATAGCTGTGTTGCTGCACTGTTTTTTTTTCGATATTTTGAGTTTCCGTATTTTGAATTTTCAGTATTTTGAGCTTTAGAGATTTTGGTCTCAGTATTTAGGGATTTTGAAAGTCAGTATTTTGAAGTGGACCCATATATATATATATATATATATATATATATATATATATAGGCTCACTACATAATCTCAAAATTTTGAAATATCGAATTTCAAAATCTCAAGACTATATAGCCAAAACCCCTAAGAAAGACCAGAAGAGCGGAACTCAAAATCCTGAACATACAACACACACACACACACACACACACACACACACACACACACACACACACACACACACACACACACACACACACACGCGCGCACACACACATATACATCACAGTCACAAAACACACTGACACACACTAAAGCCCCTAACCAACACACTTACACAGGGATACTTACCTGAACTTCCACCTATCCATCAACAAACCGTAACACCAGAAGCACTACTTCAATATCACAGAACATCAGGATTTTGAATTTCGTGTTTCTGGTCTTTCGGTATTTAGGGGTTTCAGCTATATAGTCTCAAGATTTTGGAATTCGATATTCCAACATTTTGAGATCATGTAGTGATCCCACACATATATGTATGTGTATATATATATATATATATATATATATATATATATATATATATATATATATATATATTTATAGATAAATGTGTGTGTGTGTGTGTGTGTGTGTGTGTGTGAATATGTACACCATTTGGTCATCTGCCAGGCAATGTATTACAGTCTAGCAGTAATTTGCAGCATGTATAAGGGTAGTCCTTGTTGCAAGCAGAGATTTCAAATGTGTATAAATAATGGTGACCCAAAATGCGTACAGGGTACTATTTTGGAAAGGGTGGAAAAATATAATGGATTTGTTGATGTTAAGAAGAAGCTTATATATGAAGAAGCTCTTTTTATTTTAAAGTATGGTACTATAGCCATTGTGGGGATGAATATTGGTTGTAATTGGAAAGTTTTAATATGAGTATTGCTATATTGCATCACTGAATTACTAATTGAGATGGTTAAGTGTTTTTTTGTGTGCATAAAAGGTGTGATTTGGCTGACTTTTTATTCCGTTGAAGGCATTGTGTGTTGATAAGCTAGAGAACATTAAAACATCCTTTTAAGTGGATGCTAGTTTGTCGTATTTGTGCATTTCTTCTCCTTTTTCCATCATGTGATGTTGTCGTCGGTGCTTCATTTATGTCCAGCAATCCTTCTTATGACCTGCCAAGGAAATTCATGCTGGATCTCCATGATTCCACCCAGCAAAGTATTGAACAATATGCAGTTCACATGGAGGAGCAGTCTATCAGTCGTGGTACAGCTTCCCGTGAGATGGACAATATAAAACATTGGGAAAAAATTTTATCAGAGGAAAATAAGATGAGAATTAACAATCCATTCTCCTCTATTGGACAGAGTGCAGCTGGTACGTTATCTGCAGAAATGCAGAAAATGTATGACCAATTGGAGGGATTCATGAACAAGGAACTTATGGTACATTTTAATATCATGAGCTTGCAGCGCTATTTGGAATTAGATGTTACACCTAGGGTACTAAAGGCATTCCGCAGCCCTTCAACAACGTTTGATATTAGTGATGAAGAGGATGTAAAATTCCAAAAAAGTCGGGTTGCTGCAGCTCACAAATATTCCATAGAAGGGGTTACTATCCTGGTGGAATGGGATATATTAAAACAGCATAAATTGAAGGAAAAAATAGCATCAATGTGTGATGTGTTAGCAAGAAATATCTCTGCTGGCAAGCTGGAACAGTACTTATGTGATACTAATCACAAATTAGCAGAATCAGTGAAGCATTTCAGCTTTAAAAAGGAAAAAACTGCTAAGAGATTTGGGGGATACAAGAAAGGTTCGGTCTTTTTGTGGAAATCCAGTCTGAATATATGACATAAGTACGTCTGCTTCTGGATCCCAGAAGAGAATATAGAACAGTGAGAAGGCGTGCATGCATTCTCTGAGTACACGGAAGAGTCTATAGACTGAGACAGTGACTATACGGAATATCCTGAGTTGCCAGCAGCAAAAGAACCGAACTACATGTAGCATACATTTTGGAAGGAAACAATGGAAGAAAATACAACAAAAAAAAAAAATGGGGGAGAAATGTATATGAAGTTCAGAGGAATACCAGCAACGACAACCTCCATATCAACTGCAGCAGCCAAGGTACAAAAAAATTTAAGAGGAACTGATGCAGTGACTGTATTTTATGTTAATCATGTGAGTGGTGACTATATTATATATTTATCAGGTTATACAGTAAATGATTATGAGCCAGCGGTGTTAAATTTGGGCCTCAACTTTATTCTTACTGTAATGCCTAGGTTGCATATGATTAAGAAGGATATTTTTTGTTTATTGAGAAAATTGCATTTATGGAATTTATTTCACAATGAGAGGGATAATAATGTTGTAGAACAATATCTAAATAAATCATGGGAAACAGATTCAAGCTTTTATTCATGTGTCTCTGATATTGAAGATTATGGTGAATGTAATGCTTATTGTAAACTTAATACTAACATGATGCCCTTTAAAACACACCCCGGGATTCATGAAGCTTGCACCAGGCGCAGCCGTAGCGTAGGCGGAATAACGCCAAATATGGCAGTCGAGCAATTCAGGTACGATCAAATACCATGTGCACTACCGGCGTACGCCAGAACTGCGCAGCCCTCGGCATAGGTATGCTAATCACCCCATGCGCAGTGTCGCACCATGCAAATGAAGGCATATAGCGATTCATGAAGTAGTGCAAGTGTAGCGTAAGGCCACGGAAATGTAAACCAAAAAACACGGTTTACATTTTCCCAAACAGAACATCTGAACTATGGAAGCAGACCAGACTCATGTATTACAAAGTTAACATATGCCAATGGCTAAATACACAGCCAATGGCATAAGAAAGGATGCACAACACCTAAGAAACAACTTTAATGTCATATCCATGTAATGCAAAGTACAACCGCAGGGCATGTGTGTGCAAACTGGAACATAAAGAAAATATATAAAAATGTCATAAAATCGCAATGTAATACAAATCAGGTGTACACCATAAAACACAATGGTAGGCATGGAACACCACATCCAAGGTGCAAGGGTTGCTAAGGGCCTGCATCAGTGTTCAGCATGGTAACTATGAAATAGTAGTCAATGCCATGCAAATGAGGCAGATAATACTGAATCGCAAATGTCCCGCCGGATGAAGGTTGAACCATACGGCACAGCGCTATAACACCGAGGATTGGCTCAGAGGAGAGACATGACATCAGCAGAGGGGTGTGCCACCGTAGCAGTAAGCATATTGGAGCAATGCAAATCTGGCCTGTCCATTGCTAAGCAAAGCTGCAGGACAGGGGTGGGGAGGAAGGTATAGAAACGTTTAGTTGAGAGCACACATGGTGCCCAAAAGCGCATGTGTACGGGGATGAAAACATGCCCGAAACCCAGTAAGCAGATGCACGCGGCACGAACAATAGCACAAACAGGAAGGTCAGGGGAAGAAAAGAATGAAATGCCGAAATAGGGTAATAGGCATACTAATGAGTAATCAACACCAATCAACTCGCGGTGGCCAGTCGACGGCAGCTGTCAAGTCTGCTCGCAGAAACCTGCAAAACAGGATAGGGGAGGCATTGGAATGCAAAGAAAGGAGGGGAGGCATTGGATTGCAAAGATAGGAGATCTGTCATAGCAGAGCAAAGTAAACCAACAGTAGACTGGCAATAGCACACATTACGGAAAATACGCCAGGTCTAGGAAAGTACAAATTAAAGCAGGCTGCCGTATGCATGCCAGAAAATGGTAGGTGGAACATGCAGAAATGTAAAGGGAAGGTTAAGAGGTAATCCACAGCAGCCAAATGTAATTCAACACCAAAGGCACCACAATAGTAGTTCTGGTAGTAAAACACATAAGATATCCTGTAGCTATGATCGTACATACACACCCTATGACATCATCGGCATTCACAGCACAATAGTATAAAGTGTGAAAGCACCCTACACACACCTGTGAATTCCCAAACACTGCACCATAGGTGTAAACACACGGGGAACTTTTAAAATGTACATGTTGGGAGCTGCCATAGCTGTGATTCATCAGCATGTGTTAGAGACTGACGGTGTTGTGGAGGATGATGCCGACAACCACCGCAGGCCCCGGAGGAGGAGAAGAGTGTTCAAACCAAGGGTAACCTACCAGGGGCTACATGATCTGGAGATAGTAGAGCATTACAGGGTGGACAGGGACATCTTACAGCAAATAGTGGAGCTGTGCCGGCCACGCCTGAGAACCAGAAATAACAGAGGGGAACCCATCCCAGTGGACACGAAGGTATATGTAAGCATGCGAATACTAGCCACAGGTACCTTTCAAAGGCCAACTGGAGATATAATGGGGATCTCACAGGCATCAGCATCCATGGTACTACACCAGTTCCTGGATGCCATGTTACCACATGCCAATGAGCATATATACTTCCCCCGAACTCAGGAGGAGTTGGCCAGCAATATGCGTCACTTCCACCGTGTGGCACACTACCTGGAGGTGCTGGGTGCGATAGACTGCACGCACATACAAATCAAGTCACCACCCGGTGAGCATGGTAGGCGCTACATAAACCACAAGGGATTCCACTCCATCAACTGCCAGGTCATGTGCAATGCCCAGGGCATAATCATGGATGTGTGTGCTGGCAGCCCTGGAAGCTACCATGACTCCCATATCTGGCATGCCTCACAGCTGTATCAGGTATTTGTCAGGGGGGACATCCCACATGGCCACCTTGTGGGGGATGCTGGCTATGCACTGGAGCTGTGGATGATGACTCCCATCAGAAATGCACACACACCCATGCAAGAATGCCATAATGAGGCACACGCACAAACCAGAATCATCATACAGCATGTGTTCAGGATGCTGAAATCACGGTTCCAGTGCTTGGACACATCTGGTGTAGCCTTGCAGTACTCTCCAGGCACGTGTGCCCACATTGTCATAGTATGTGCCATGCTACATAATATGATCCTGCAGAAACAGCTGCAGCAGGGACAAAATGGTGAAGGCCCTCATAGTCCACCGCATTTGCCAAGGCCATCACAGGCACAGAGGGATTCAGACCATGAACACACTGTGCCAGCCCCAGTAGGCAGATGGAGGCATGCCCAATATGCCTACGCCTTGGAAAAGAGGGAACGTATAGCACATATGCTGACAGTGTAGGCCCCTACGGACTGACACACCTCTTCACCTGCACACACAGTAAAATGGATGGCACACAAGCACGACCACCTGTAAATTGTAATGTATAGGTGGCCCACTGTGTGAATCCTACATAGGCAGCCCACAAACATTGTACACACAACAGCTATTGGAACAGGGAATGTCAACACCTGAACAGTACATGCTCCTATCACCATATGTTGGTGCTGTGTGTATAGGTTCCAAGGTACATCGGTGGGTACATGGACGATTGTCAGAGGCTATACACCAAACGGGGCAAACAGTGTCTGCTGTCGCCACAACATCGAGTAACCAACTGCCACGTAGAGGAGCAGAGGCAATCGTGGGAGCACATGTGTTTAAGCACTGTTCTGCAGACACTCAGCACGGAGTCCCTGCTGCATTAATGAGGGGCTCCACATAATATAATCATGGATGTTGTGTCAAGGCATGCTCCACCCATGGTCATTTGAAGGTGTAGCACAGTACTGTGTGTGGCTCACTGTGATATACATACCCAATGCCGGAGCACATACAGTAAACATCACATGGACATACCATTAACTGGACTCATCAACATGTAAACTAACTGAGCTACTGATGTGACTGCAGTATGGAGTAACAGCTGTAGTGTACTCCACGTACAAAATGACATAACATGTGTACAAATCCCAGATGGCCATATGTTAAATGCAGTGACCGTCATGCATGTTCCCAGTCCGACGTCCTGCAAGGGATGTAACGTAATCCCGAAGGCACGAGTAATGCATGTCGGATGCAGGTCATCAGATCATATGTTTAGCACACATTAATGGGAATATGCATTGCCCACTGCTGGTAAGCGACGTTTAAATATGACTATATGGATATGCGCAAAACAGGGATAAGCTACTCCAAATATCGCGCAGATCACGGTGAATGATGTCCAGAACAGGTGAAACCAGCATTATTTACCCCTGTACTAATAACGCCTGCTCTGAAGGGTAAAACGACCACTGCCAGGTGTAGAACAAGCAATCATGTATAGAGTCACCTAACACTATTGCTAGGCAAGATGTACCTATGGTAGGGTTGCCACCTCTTCAAAGTACTAATGTGGGACATACGTCAGATGTCTGCAGGCTGACACATACACCCGGCCAGTACGGAAAGCAGAACTGCACTGTTTTGCCTAGATAAAAGCTCTTTCTTGTAATGTTTACTTACTTATTCTGTTTGTTGGTTCAGATACAGAATAACTGTTTTATGCGATTATTACATAAACTATAGGAAATAAGTATGTTCTAAAATCACAGGACATTTGCCATGTTTACAAATATTTTGCAGGACACAACTGCCTAAAGAGGGACTGTCCCTCGCAGAGTGGGACAGCTGGCAACCCTAACCTATGGCAGGTGTGTAATGTGACAAATACAGACACAAATGTGCAGAGTCCAGGAAATAGTATACACCAACAAGTACACAATGAAAGGTGTAGCTTGCCTGTCACTTTCCCCATCAGATATATATATATATATATATATATATATATATATATATATATGTACACATATATACATATATATAATACAGATAGAAAGGGCAATGGAGTGATATATGTTGATATATACGGATTCAGCGATATCTGCAAATATATATTAATAGGTCAATGACATGCATAATACCTTGGAGGTACAAATACTTAGGATACCGCCAACTATGGAATGTGTAACATACCGACATGTGTAACCACGAGGCTGAAAGACCGAAAGAGAACAATGCAATCGCGAGTAATAGTATGATAATATGAATGGATAATTCGGTACCGCTGCCGGTATTGTGGTACACATAGGTACTGTGTTCAACTGTGTGTGTGAGTGCCGTAGTCTGTGTATGTGTGTGTTGAGGGTGCCGTGTGCATCCCTGTGTGACTGTAATGTGTGTGTGTGTTCGCGTCATGTGTCTGCTAGTGCCATCTCGGAGGTAGATGATTACGGTAGGTGTGGGTATAGCTAGCCGTAGGCATACGGTCACCACCTGTCCCACATTAGGAGGGACAGCCCCTCCCTGGGCAGGTGTGTCCTGACATAAAACATTACAAAGGGCAAATGTTCAAGATCATAGGACATTAATATGTCCCATACATAATGTAATAGTTGCATTAAATAGTTATGCCTGTATGTAAGAAACGTGAATGTTACATGCAATATGATAAGTAGCCAAAGTCCAACAACAATAGGTATGTATTGAGGATAAAAGTATGTGCTATCCTGTGTACTGACCGTGGCTATGTGTTGGCCTGTAAACACCGCTGTGTGTCCCGGAAGTGTCCAACAATGGCCATATGAAAAGGTGTCAACCCATGGCAAAGAGGTTCTGTTACCAACACAACCACAATGACTGCAAATATCTGGGACAGAAATACATGGGATAGCTGTCATGTAGACATATCCCTTTACATATCGCTGCAATTCCGGAGGTATGGAAGTATCAACCTCACCTGCATACTATATAGAAACCAATTAACAACGGCCCAATGTACAATCCCGTAACATAAGTCTACTAACTGATAGCTCTTTAATAAGGGACAGAGCCCACACACATATATATGGAATATGTAGAAATGCAAGCCCCACAAACCTGTATATGGTATGTACACCCACCGACATCTCCCACACTAGAAACTATAGCAATACAGACTGTAATAACAGCACAATCATCCAGTTAGTCAATTACAACTGCATATCCGTCAACATACCTTGTGAGAGACACAATTAAAGGCGCCATGCAAAATTGCAGCTATTGTATAATGGAACAAATGGTGATTTTACAGGTTTTGTTTGCAATAGTCCGTTAAAAGATGTTGGGATGACAGGTACACCCACATGTTGAACCTCATACTCTAGCTGTCACACACAATCCACAGGGGGCATGAATCCAAAGTATACTTGTCTCTATGCATAGCAGTTGCAATTACACATAACAAAACGCAATACAGGCTGTCTCCCCGAAGGTAGGGCAAATGGCCAACGCCCAAGTGGAGAAGTCAATTATACCCCACTGTTGCCATGTAATTGGCAAATGTAGTAGCTGCAAAGCTGATATGCAAGTAATTAGTCACTCAGAATCACCAATAGGCGGCAGGAAACCACATGTTACAGGTATCAACGTATATAAGGAAGATTTGCCAGACATTCAAACCGTATGCTCATACAAAATACCCATGTAAGCAGTGTGAGAGAGATAGAGACAAAAGTACGTAATGATAACAAGGTATGTAGAACACTCGGTATGTAAGTATATGTATAGCATGTTTTGTATTAATTATTTACTGTATGTATAGCTCGTTTTGCATTAATTAAAAGTGTCTGCAATGCATAACGTGGGAAAAGGTATTTATATAGTGATGTCTTGCTGAGCATACTTAAGCTTGTAGAAACTGTGCATCCAGCTGTGGGCCACAAGGTACACATCACAGACACCACAAGGGATGCTACATGAGGGCTTTAAACAGAACAATTACATACAACCTGCCGTCAGTGGTAGGGTATGTCCAACAAGTACGTGCCATAGCCGGGGATAGTATATGTTGATATGCTGTCACAGTAGGCATGTGTATGGGCATATAATGACAATGACATGTCTAAGGTGGTCCCGCTGTGCAAGTATGCTTTGCATTATGGGATACTATGTAAAATATGTGTAATGTATAGTATTGTAGGTAGATATGTCAGATATTCTACACAGCATAACAGGCATATCATGCATACCACAGGTATCGTCTGTTGGCATGTACAATAACAGGATACATATGGCTTATAGGCATGGGACATTGTAATAGCATGATAGCTAATCTAAATGGAAGGGCTACCAAGTAACCATGCACAAAGGACATGTAATAGCTTCACAGTTTCATAGTGGGCTACCAAGTAACCATGCACAAAGGACATGTAATAGCTTCACAGGTTCATAGTGGGGTACTATGCAGTCTGGCAAGTTTATGTGTAAGCACAACCACAGTGTTCACACCAGTGGCACCTCTCTAGGGTAGTGTCCTGTGATCAGCAGAGCCATGTGTTACCTGCACCTCTGCACAGTACAGCCACTGCAGTGATCCCTGGCGTACATGTGTGTCCCAAACACCAAGGGAGGTATCACATGAACAGTGCTACTGAGTGTCCCTGCGTGATGTACATAGGAGTCATGTTCCAAAGCATGGTGAGTGTCTGATTTGGGAATGTAACCCTCAAGCACATCCCACTCATTGTTGCGTGTGTGCACATATCCATGAGCATGTTGCTCACAGTGGCATCTGCGTATGTCGCGTATGTGGAGTATATCCATTAATATTGTTGTGGACATGGGCCCTGTCTGTTCAGCAGAGGTCACCCCTGAGTATGTAGTATGCAAATGTGTACAGACGTGGTGCCCGTAGTTCAGCCGCATACCTTAGCTGTCAGAGCTCAATAAACATCATGGCGTGTTAATGTTGTGGTATGTAAAGCTGTAGCTGTTGTGTAAGGCACACCCTAAATGGGGTGGTGTACCCTTGAATGTGTGTAGAAGTCTTGAGTTCAGAGGTACAATGGGTGCCTATGTAGCAGCTACACACCCAGTACAGATAAGTGTGGCCATGTAGAAGGATATCCACGCCACAGTGGCAAAAAGGTAATCACAGGAGTGGGTGTGACATACGTGTGTACTAAAAACATGTACAATGTGACATGTATGTACTGGACTTCCACCTATGTGATAGTGGGTGAATGGTGTAATGCAAAGGTGATGTCCATGGACCTTGTGTCATGCAGCTTAAGGCCACGATATTCATATCAGGTATCTGTCACAGTGACACCCATATGGATGGAGTCAGTATCAGCTGGTGGATCAATCATGGTGCTTTGTATGCAGGGGTTTGTAAAGCTAGGCAGGGAAAGTCCCTCTGTGCTAGCCTGTACCTCAGGGAAGCATATACTGAACATGAGGGGCCCTATGACTGAGGACTGTGGTATGCCAAATGTAACTGAAATGCAGTAGGTACTATGGTATGCTACCCTCATTGTGTGTCCTGGCCATGAGCCACACTGCATAACATCCTGAAACATAGGGTAAGATGTGCAGGTGGATGTGTATGTTGTCAATACCAGAATGGAGAACGGTGCTGAGAGGCAATGAGAGGACAATGTAGGATGTGTGGACTCCCATACCATCATCAACTACCCTGGTAACTGTATGAAAGGAGTCCACCAGGTGTAGGGGCCATGCTCTGGCCCTAACAAGTCCAACCCAGGTGGCATCAAAGGACTGGAGCCCAACAATGTCTCTGTGAATGATGTCCTTGATGATGTGCCCCATAGCCGTGCAGAACAGTCCAGTCAGGTGTGTAGAACTATAGTCCCACTCGTGCATTGTGGTGCCACCTGTGTGGAGTGTGATGAGTGTTGCTGTGTGCCATTCAGTGGCCACAATGTCTGATACAAGGCTATTACTGAATATGGTGGCCTAGTGGGGAGACATGTCATTCAGAGGTCTGTGGACATCACGGCCTGGGACTTTGGAAGGTGACATGGGGCCAGTGTCCCAGGACATATAGAGTGCAGGTTAGTACTGTGTAGGTGTCACTGCAGGGACACCGCAATGTTTCTGCATGGATTGTGGCCCTATAGTGAGTGAGAGGGTGTAATGTTAGCATTGAATCCATCCACCAGCATGTTGCCAACATCACCTGGGTCTGTAATGTTCCTGAGTGACTGCTGTATGTGACAGCAGATGTGGGTATTGCCAGTGACTACTGACATACCACCATAATGTCTTGTGGTACACCCCGGAATGTGTCGCAGTAATGTTTACGTAGCTAGTCATGGAGTATGTGATGAGGGATTCTGTGGCCCTACCGAGGCTGACCAGTGAGCTACCCCACCCATGGGATTGTACACCACTGTGCAACAGCCTCCACCTGTTGTTGTACATTATGTCCATGGAACTTGACCACCAGAGTGGCGTCTGTTATCTGGTGTGTACCATCATGGCTCTGTGTGGCATAGCATGATCCATGCAGTCATGTACGTGCTACTGAAGTGCACTGGGGTGTGTTGCAGCATTTGTATGTGCAATGTCCATCTGCACGGGTGTCATGATATTAACAACTGCTGTCATAAGACGACTGTAGTAGGTGTTGTAGTACTCATATACTGTGTATGCCATGAAGGGTGTGGTGCCGGGATGTGGATAACAAGGTTGATTAGCATATGTTTGGAATCCACCAATGAGGGGATGACCACAGGTGTGGAACACCAGTCACATGTTGGTAGTGTTCATGTCAAGGTTAATGTTGGTCTTGGAATTGGTATGTATGGGTTTATCCAGCCGAGTGTAGGTTATGACTCATGGATGTGTCAGTACATGAGTGGCTATCCCAGTTAAGTGTGGGTTAGTGTCAGTTACACATCAGTAGTAGCTGTCTGAGCCCTACTGTCCAGTACACCAACAAATGAGGTCTGGTAACCATGGGGTATGTAGTGGAATCTGTAGCTTGTTACAATGTGTATAGTGGTTCCGGACACAGTTAGTTGCATGTGGAGCACCTCTGATGCATTGTGCTAAGTAACTAGCTAGGATGTGTGTACAACATAGTGGGATGTGGGAACACCTCAGCTGTGGGGGTGCCAGTCCAGGTATGTGCCTGAAAGGTATGGTCTGTCTATAACCTGTCATTGCAGGTGTGCTCTGCAGAGCCGAGAGGCAGGTCCCAGTCACTGCAGAGATATTGGAGTGGTGCATTCTAAGGTGTGCCTTGTCTGTGTGCATCAAAGAGGAAGATGCAAGCATTGTGTCACATGACCCCATGTCTTGCTTGCCAGTTCCTGTTCTGCCAGTGACTGTTATTGGAAACTGTGCAAGACAGGCAGTATAGAAGCAGCAAGAGCCTTACATATGAGCTGTACTCCCAGGGCTGACAAGTGCAGGTCATCTGTGCCAAAACATTGTGTTTGACCAGGTCAGTCAAAGCGGATAGATACCAGATGCCTGTGGAATGACAGCAGAAGCATAGGCAACTGCTGAAGTGACACAGTCAGGCGTTGTACAGTGGTATCGGGTCTGGATGAATGCATAATGCTCCCCAGGGCTTGGTGCACACCTTCAGGGCTACAAGACTGGTGAGCTATTGCATGTCCCTGCACACGTAGTCTGTGAAGTGGCATCTCAGGGCAGTCACACTAACATGGAGAATGACAAGTCACAGCGTACCTGGTGAGATGTGGCATGGGTGCATAGGTTATGTTGCAGAACCAGTTACCCGACAGCAAGATGTAAGTGACTATTGCCTTGTGTAGCCTGCTGTGTGGAACTGCAGTGTGACCGCCTACAGAGTCACCTATGACTGGTGTGTTGTGTATGTTATAACACACTATTGGCTGTATGTGATGGACACACATGAGGCTGTGGGCTATAAGTTGGTGATGTTGTGTTCTGTATGGGGGCTTCCTCTGGTGCCTACACAGAGTATGGAGAGGTACTGCACACATTGTCCTTGTATGTGTGCCCTGTGGTGGAGATCATGTGAGACTATGTGATGAGTGGGGTGTGTTGCGAATGTTACACATCCCCACATGACTGTCAGGTGCAGTCAGTGTTGGTGACAGCATTACCCCCAGCAGGGCTGCATAAGTGCATCCCCCACAGGCTGTAGTGTCGTATGTCGGGAGGTGAGCATTGAATGTGTACATGAGACAATTGCTCTATTGTCACATGTACGATATATCCATCTTATAGACAGGCAATAGCACTGGTACGTGACAGTTGGACATGCCTGTATATACAACCATGTCTCACAGGATATTTGAGTTACGTGTGTACAACAGTTGTTGTACCATAAGCAAGCTGGAGATCTTAGCACAGCCAGTGTACCTGTGGGAAATGGTGTGCAATGGGTGCTATATTAATCAGCAGCTCATGACATGCTCACAAGTTCTGTACAAGTGCCTAGCATGACCATAAAATACAGATAGGGTGTTGGATATCAACCCACAAGTAGTGACGACAGTCATAATGTGTGACACCACACTATAACCCTGCTGAGTATGGTGTGCATGTCCATAAACCATTATCACTGTAGATGTTAGCAGTACAGATGTACATGACAGTACGGATGTTTGATTACAAATACCTTTGTATGTCACAGGAGTGTTCTACCAGTGGCCTGTTGACAGACTCACAACTACAAATGGTGCCAGAGTGACATGTGCATATCCCACCAGTGCCAGCTACAGTAGAACAGGGTTAATGTGTTGTACTCCACCCTCATTGTAGCCCATACCACACAGACAAATGTTAGGCATCTGTGTATGTAAGGATGTGAATGGCCATGACCTATGAGGAATAGCTGTGTCAGTGTTGTGAACAACATACAGAATGGGCTGTGTGGGTGAGGTGTGTGACATATGTGCACATTCTGATGGATGATATCAGCATTGTCATCGCTAGGTGAACATCCCTGTACTCATTAACTACCACCTAGGCTGTGGTCATCATTATGGACACCGTGTAAGGGATGGTGCTGTGCAGTACACTTCCCTGACTTGGTGATGTCTCCAGGCCCCTTAGGTATTCATACGAGGTACCCATGTCATGACAGGGTGCCATCCTTGAGCACGGAGATCATTGGACAGGCATATACAGCACTGGGGTGACCAATATTGGATCACATATCACCTTTAAGGGGTAATGGCCATGCGTGTATGGGCGATACCAGCCATCACAATCCTCACCTCCACTATGCAGCATGCTGTCTACCTTACATAAAGACATCTGCTACACCATGATGATGAACATGCTACATGTCCATATCCTGATCTATAAGATATATGTCATGGACATCCACCATCCAAATACTAGGATCGCCACATGCTGGACAGATCCCTGTGCCATACATGTGACATACTCCCGCCAAACCATGCAACCCTGTCCATCAAAGCTGCACGTCAACCCAGTCATACATGGTGTGATGCCGCATGGTAGATGTAGTATCAACTGCCTGGATCAGTAATGTGGCACTGATGCACCTCGCAGTGACATAATGGCTGTCTGTTACAACTAGGAAACCTTGCCCATACATGCTATGGTTCATAAGCATCCCTGCGAATGACGTCCGACTAACCATTGTCCCATGTCTACCACATGTGCAACACAGGCCATCCGTGGCAGGATGTTGAACAGCTGTACAGTGCTGTGTAGATGTATATGGCAAAACACATGTATGCACAGGTTTCCATGTGTATGTGTGCATTGTCACTGCTCAAGTCCATTAAGGCTGTGTCTGTGTTGATATGTGACATATACACAGCATCAAGGTCAACAGCATTACCATGGACACATCCAGGCATGTGCAGATAGGTAAGAACACCAGTGCAGGCAAATAGACATGCCCACATCAAGACAGAATTCACACTGAGTATGAACACTGTAATGAGGTGACACACATATATGGTGATATCCAATGCACAACGAGTGTTGCATGTGTATGACACAAACACGTCAGTCGTGTCCATGTCATGATGATTTGCAAAGATAACTGTGCAGATATACTAGATGTCATAGAAATGTATGTGCAGCAGTATCTCTGTACATCTCTGAAACTGTGACCTGTCACCATCATTATGTCTTACAGATAATGCCTCGTACACGCCTTCCGGCGTACAGCCGCCAGGAGGATGATGTCCTCATGCCGTACCTCCATGAGAACTACGAGGTGTTGTTCAGCCATGTGCCACAGCATGCCCAGCAGCGGGATGACTTGTGGCAGGATCTTCGCAGGAGGGTGAACAATGTGGATGGCCATAACCGCACCTACCAGCAAGTGCGCAGACACTGCATGGACTTGATACGACATGCAAAACAGCATGCCACTGCAATTGCCAGGGAACAAGGTGGAACAGGTGGTGGGCCAACAACCCAGCCCCCACTCACACACACCGAGGAGCTACTGGCCAGTCTGGGGACACCCTCAGAACAGCATCCAGAAACTCTAGCTGCCATCGTGGAGGTGGGTGTCTCCCAACCAATGAGCCTGGAGTTGCCTGGTAAGTCAGTACTGCACATATGGCTATTATATCCCATTTAGTTGCATGTGTCACTGTACATTATGTAAAGTAACAACATATGCAAGGTATGTGGACACACAAGCTGCATACTACAGTATGCTACCCTGTGTATGCACACATGTGCACACTATATGCCATTATACAGGTGAATGTGTTAACATGCACAGTGCACTCTGTGGCTGTCATACAGTCATGGATAATGTTCATACTGCTGTTGTCACCCCTATACAGGTACCTCTGGCATGCCGCACAGACATGAGTCCGTTGCAGGTAAGACTGTTATCAGTATCAGGCATGTTAAAGTATTGATCTATTTGCCATGTGGCTAGTTAACACTTGCACACTTGATGTTCGTTCCAGTCACGATATACAGGTTGCAGCACCCATCATTCACACAGGCCACCCATGTGCAATATATACAAATGAAATGATACACCAACGTGAAACCACAGTATTTGTCATTGCTACATGTGTGGTCAGCTGTGCATACAACGGTGGAGGTGTTCTACAATGGAGGAATATGTAGTATGCATTGGAACAACATGTGTGGTACGCAAACAGTACCACACAGTGAGCTGTGATATGGGCAACCCACAGGTGTCACCATTGTGTTGTATGCCCTTGCATTGGGTGCACACATTGTGATGTGCCATCTGACATGTCCCAGACATGTAGTGTTCTGGCTGCAGTATTGTCACACTAGCCCATGACCCATACCCCACATACCAAACATACAACCCGTTGTCTGCATAGCCCTGTGGATGGTGACATATCTGACATCTATGGGTGTATGTCATATGGGACAACACAGACATGTGAGATAGATGGCCATCACACACATTTGACCAACACATGTGCACATATGGCCATGGGGGATGGCCAGAGACATGTAGCCACACAGTAGATGTGATGTGTATACACCCTGTTGCACATTGTCCACACATGGTCCACTTATAGCCTTAGTTGACTGATTATACAGTTGATGAGGTACAGTGGACATCCTAACAGCCTGTGCACAGCTAGTGGAGGTGTCACTGAAGTCTACCATAGAAGATCAGTTGCATATCACGACTGTGTCATAGCATGACAGTAGTCACCTGTACAGCTTCCACAGACATTGACACCACATCAGGCCACAGATACTGTACATTTCACTTGCTACTGTAGGACATCACCGTTAGCTGTGCACCTCGTGTGTGTGTGGTACATCAATGTCATGTGGGAAATGGTGAATTGACATGTCCGCTATGTGTGGACATGGTTGCCAGGTAGCTAAGACTCTGTAGTTGTTGTGCAGGGGTGTCAGCTGTAGGCCTCCAGTGACCTGTCACTTGACACAGCATGGTTTGGTGTGCATACACCTGAGCATCATGGGTCACAATCCACAGTTATGTCATGGGTATGCATGCAGTTATGGCTATGCAATGTGTACATATTATGCATTGTACAGCAATATAGATGCCTCAAGATGCCATGCAATGGCACAGTGTCTGTACTTCACAATGTATAGCAAGGTAGATGGCTCACACTACCCTTCCATGCTCATGCACATTTGCTAAACATGCATTCTATCTGTAGGGCATACAGACAACACCACAATGTGATGCCCATTACGATGCTATACATGTGTCAGGACACCATTGTGTCAGACATGTATGCATGTTAATGCACACATCAGCAGAGTACATGTCAAGGTCACATCGGCCATGTGTACTGTGATCCTGTGCTGGTCCACATGGTGTATCACGGGGATGCATGCATACTACCATGATTGTGTGAACTGCATGGCTACTGATATGACACCTGCTTGCTGTAGTGTGCACCCCAGGGAGGTATGCTTACTAACACTATTAATGTCCGAGCTGCATGCCCTCTGCTGTACCACAGGCATGCTGCATGCCATCTGTCAAATCACGTGCATGGTGTGTCTGTGTGTGTGTGTGTCTGTGTGTATGTGTGTCTGTGTGTGTGTTTGTCTGTGTGTGTGTCTGTGTGTGTGTGTGTCTGTGTGTGTGTGTGTGTGTGTGTGTGTGTGTGTGTGTGTGTGTGTGTGTGTGTGTGTGTGTGTGTGTGTGTGTGGCTGTGTGTGTGTGTGTGACTATGTGTGTCTGTGTGTCTGTGTGTCTGTGTCTATTGTAATTTAGAGTCTTTCTTTGCATTCACATGTGATGTAGGTGCGTTACCCTCCTGCTGTCCATCTGATGTTAGTGTCCCCACAGATACTAGCAGTGATGAACATATGCATGAGGTACAGGCAGGGTTGTCAGGGGCTGAATCTGTGCCAACAGTTGCCATCCCATCTATGCCCCCCTCTTCCCCGCACACAGTTTTGCTGCTA
Source organism: Protopterus annectens (assembly GCF_019279795.1). Taxonomy (NCBI): domain Eukaryota; kingdom Metazoa; phylum Chordata; order Ceratodontiformes; family Protopteridae; genus Protopterus; species Protopterus annectens. The sequence goes on from NC_056736.1 coordinate 546,449,164, forward strand.
ACACATACCGCATCACCAGTGGCCATAGAGGAAGAACAGTCAGCATCTGTTAGCGTGGAACAGGAATGTGTGGTGGCTACAGAAGGTGTGTCTCTACACCATGTTGTCAGTGTAATGACTGCAGATGTGCCACACAGGCATGTGGTCGGTGCTGCTCGTAGGAGGACCTCTGGCAGACATGCACCTGTAGGCCAGAGTGCAGCAGCTGGTATCACCAGACGCATGTTCCAAACTGTAATGGTGGCACAGGCACATGCTGAACAGCACACAAGGGAAGGGCAGAGGCTGCAGAGGGCTGCTATCTGTACCCTAAATAACAACATCCAGGCATTGGCAAATGCTCAACAGCAGATTGCTGATGTTCTTGACAGGCGATTGGGTGACATGGTTGGAATCCTTGACCGTGGCATGGCAATCCGCGAGCGTGAGCTGTCTGTGCTGGAACATCTGGTAGGAGTGAGGCATAGGCCATGTGGACGTAGGCCAGCCACACCACCTAGTGCAGGTCAATGTGAGTGTGCCACCTCACATGCTCGCTACCATAGTGCCGGTAGCAGTGGCAGTGCAGCTGGTGCTGCGCTGTCCACACCAGGACACAGCAGGCCACATGGACATGGCCCTGGACGCTCCCAGCGAGGACACGGTTCCAGTGGACATGTGTCATCGGACAGTAGCCAATCTGTACCTCTGCCTCGTAATGCCAGTGCAGCCCCTGGCAGGCACAGGTCACGTGGCTGTGGCCGGACAGAGTGAGCTGTACAACCTGGTCTGTACAATCTGGAGCTGTCAATAATACCCTGTGTAGGCCTCACAAAAGGCAGATATGTGTGCACACATACACGCACACAGCAAAGACATCTGTAGGGCACAACAACAACCACATGCATACTGAACAGACATGTCCAATCATATCACTGGCCTTTACCCACACACATGATGTCATCCACTGGTGCAGCCTATGCCCCTGGCAAACATTATCACCCTGTGCATATGATGAAGCCTGTGCTGCATCCCTGTCATCCTCACCATCAGTGCAGGGACATGCTCAAATGGTCTGATGCACAGATTGAACAGAATAGTGAGAATTGTAATTTACATTAGTTGTGTAAGAATAGTGAGAGAAGTGTATATTACAATAGTTGTATGAGAATAGTGAGAGACATGTATATTACATTAGTCGTGTACTGTTGACACGCACCAGACATACCATATAGTACAGGTTTAGCATGCATTGTTATATGTTCACAGTATGTGTCATGGTAACAACAGTAACAGTATGTTGGTAATGATGTCCTGGTTCCCTCCTTATGGTCTACTTGCAAGTGCCTACAGGTAGCACTGTTTGCAGTCTCCCATGTGTAACTGTGGAGTACTCACAGGCACATATGGCAATATCAGCATGCTAAACGTAGCCTCAGCCTGACTGTCTGAAAGTCTAACATACCACAGATGTCCACACATATACTGATCCAGAAGCATGTGGGCAGTTTAAAAGGCTACAGTGGCTAGAGACATAACATCCATACCAGGTCACATCACAGGTATGTTGACATGGTGCAGAGGTTGTACACAGCGGTCTGGCCAATGATAATGTTAGAGGCCACTTGATAGCATGAGGCCTCACTGTGTAGCAGTAATACCCTGTCACATTACAGGAACATGCTCACACTAATGGGGTCAACAACACTATAACACACACCCCATAGTGTTGAGGTGAGGACCCTTGCCTATGTGGTCATCACCCTCACAGTACTGTGCACCCACACAATGCGACTCAGAGAAAGAACATGTACAGGTAGCCAGTGCGGTTGAGACCGATGGCATCAACAGGGTAGTGGACTGTATCACCAGGAGGGGTTAGGGATCCTGTGTGTTCTGTATGGTAGCATACACCCTCACTCCATGCACCAGACAGCCATACATACCTACATACACACACACACACACACACACACACACACACACACACACACACACACACACACACACACACACACATTGTGGAGACCACAAATGTTGTACACATTTGGATAGCTGATGTGTGTGATACACACACCACACCTGCCTATGTCATGCTTTCCACACTGCAGTATGTACAGATCTCTACAACAGTGTACAGGGGTGTGTGACAATTGGGTTGTATTCCACACCATATGTGGCATATATGGTCACACAAGCAAACACACATGGCAGTACTGTGAATGATACACCTGCTATATGATGATACGTCTGACAGACATGCAGCAGTATTGGCCGCATTATGTGTACCAATGCTACCTTCGGCAATTGTGCTGCTATATGCACACAGGAGGATGTAAGTGTTACAGGTGTCAAGTGACGTAATGTCGGTAACACCTGACCGCCATGTAGGTGTTATGTCTCCACTGTCAAGTAACGGTAGCATAGCGTACTGTTTGCACATGTCATGGTTGGATGGTGTGTGACACACCTGTGAGCCATCCCTGGCAAACATCCATCTACACAGGTGCATCACCACTTTATGTACACACATCCATCCATACCTGCTGTACATCCAACCGTACTGTCAGTATGTCACCATATACAAGTGTCAATTATGGGGCTGCATTGCAGCTGCATGTTGTAGTTAGGCACAAATGAGTTACTTACATCAGCTACTGTACATGCATGGTAGCTGCATGCACACTACAGATTGTACATGTGTGTTGGTCCTACATGCCTGTCATGTAGCCATGTTTGTATGTATTGCAATTGGTGGACATGTGTGTTGACATACATAACACATGGACTGTTGTATGATATGATGGGTGTCATGGGTAACTAGTACAGAGGGAATGTGTCCTCAGTCAACATTGCTACCTCATGTACTGTTAGCATTCAACAGCCATGGACCCACCTTCCATTTGTGTGCGTATGATTGCTGTAGCCACTTGTCTGCACAGAGGACAGCAAAAGTTATGCTATGTACATATGTGGTGTGTGTTTGGTCCATGCACATATCCACTGCAATTACATGTATGACATAGCCAAACATGTGTGTTTGTTGGTGTACAGTGACAGTCATCTGTCACAGCTGTGTAAGACCCAGGGCCTCTGGTATGTGTAGAGTCGACCTGGTTATGTACAGTGGTATCATTGCAATGCATAACACATGATGGAACCCTGTCGGTACATGTGTAGTCTGCACAGTTGCTGTAGACCTATGTACAGACCACTGGTCATGAGTCACACGGTGTTGTGTTAATGTATGGCTGTGTATTGCTGGTGCAATGACATGGTGATGTGTGACGGCTACATTGTAGATTGCGGTGTGTACCTCTGTGATCTACACCTGAGACAACTGTGATAGCTCCTGAGTGTGTACTGGTCAGTACATGTGAGTGGCCTTCATGTACATGGGGACAGTAATACCATACTGTGCCCTTCTGTGTTTAGAATCCGTGTGCATGCAAGACGGCCCTTTGCAACTGCTAAGTGTGTGAGCAAGCCCAGTAAGCCGTTGTGTAGCTGGACACACAGTACATTCCAAACTGTGCACTTCCATGATTAGAATCCGTGTGCATGCCAGACGGCCCTTTGCAACTGCTAAGTGTGTGAGCATGCCCAGTACGCCATTGTGTAGATAGACACACAGTACATTCCAAACTGCACCCTTCTGTTAGAATCCGTGTGCATGCAAGACGGCCCTTTGCAACTGCTAAGTGTGTGAGCATGCCCAGTATGCCATTGTGTAGATGGACACACAGTAAATTCCAAACAGACGTGTGATACTAAGCGTGTGGCCATGGCCATTGACATCCTGTATAGTGATGGTGGTCATCCAGGCAACAGATGTCCATTTCCAATGTCACAATGGATGCCTACATTGAACACACTGGTTGCTGTCTTGAAGGGTGTACTGTCTGTGGCACGTCCCGTATCTATGTAGTGTTGTTGTAGTGCTCCGTAGATATTTGGTTGCCCCGATCACACCACTGCCGTGTGTTTGTCTATGTCTACCTTTCAGACTGCTCCCCCTCTATACATTCCCTATCGGTGTCCTTGCCTTTGTGGATGGTGTCACCCACCTAGAAGTATGCCTCTGGGAGTGCTGTGCTCAGTAATCTAGGTAATGCATTCTGTAAATGCGTAATGCTGTAGTGTGATAAGGTAGTTAGGTGTATGTTCGACTCCCAGCCCTGTCAAGTGTGTGTTTGTGTGTGTGTGTTTCCAACTGCCTGGGGACACAGTAATGATTTTAGATGCCTCACACCACATACATTCCCTATCGGCGTCTTTGCCTTTGCGGATGATGTCACCCACCTAGAAGTATGTGTCTGGCAGTGCTGCGTTCAGTAATCTCGGTAGTGCGTTCTGTAAATGCATCATGCTGTAGTGTGTTAGGGTAGTCAGGTGTATGTTCGACTCCCAGCCCTGCCAAGTGTGTGAGTGTGTGTGTTTGTGTGCATGCTCCCGTCCACCTAGGGACGCAGTCTTGCTTTTAGATGCCGCACACCACAGCAGTTTGCTACCGACATCTTTGCCTTTGCGGATGATGACACACACCTAGATGACTGCCTCTGGGACTGCTGTGCTTAGTAATCTCGGTAGCGCATTCTGTAAATGCGTCATGCTGTAGTGTGTTAGGGTAGTTAGGTGTATGTTCAACTCCCAGCCCTGCCAAGTGTGTGTGCATGTTTGCGCGCATGCTCCTATCCGCCTGGGGATGTAGTCTTGCTTTTAGACGCCACACACCACAGCAGTTTGCTACCGATGTCTTTGCCTTTGCGGATGATGACACGCACCTAGATGACTGCCTCTGGGACTGCTGTGCTTAGTAATTTCAGTAGCGCATTCTGTAAATGTGTCAAGCTGTAGTGTGTTAGGGTAGTTAGGTGTATGCTCAACTCCCAGCCCTGCCAAGTGTGTGTGTGTGTTTGTGTTTGCAGCTGCCTGGGGACACAGTAATGCTTTTAGATGCCTCACACCACATACATTCCCTATCGGCGTCTTTGCCTTTGCGGATGATGTCACCCACCTAGAAGTATGCCTCTGGGAGTGCTGTGTTCAGTAATCTCAGTAGCGCGTTCTGTAAATGCGTCATGCTGTAGTGTGTTAGGGTAGTTAGGTGTATGTTCGACTCCCAGCCCTGCCAAGTGTGTGTGTGTGTGTGTGTGTGTGTGTGTGTGTGTGTGTGTGTGTGTGTGTGTGTGTGTGTGTGCGTGTGTGTGTGTTTCCAACTGCATAACAACAGTACATTGCTTTTACAGTATTCACTCTCCATAACATCAGTGCAGCGTCTTTGCCTTTGATTTTGATGCTGCTGTCTGCAGGCTAGACATGTGCCTGTGTGAATCATGTGATCCACTGATCAGGGTAGCACATTTTGTAACTGCGTGATGTTGTCGTGTGGTACAGTGCTTACGTTTATGTTCTGCTCCCAACCCTGCCACGTGTGTGTGTGTGTGTGTGTGTGTGTGTGTGTGTGTGTGTGTGTGTGTGTGTGTGTGTGTGTATGTATCTATCTACATATATCTATCTATCTATCTATATATATATATATATATATATATATATATGTATGTATGTATATATATATATATATATATATATATATATATATATATATATATATATATATATATATATATATATTGTATATAGATATGTATGTTGGGATTATCACTCTTGACTCTGCTGCATTGTCTGTACGTGAGCACCATGGATGTATGTACATCTGCTATGGCTCTGTGATAGTGCACATACTGTGTGCTGTAGTGATCGTGGGTTATACATGTGTAGAGACCGGGTATTGTGTTGCTGGGTATTACACTGGCATTGGAAACAATGTTAGTGCAGCACCTTTGACTGGTCGTATGCAGATTTCGGCAACAGTCAGCAGTGGTTATTACATTGGAGTGTGAGTATGGTTCATATCCATCTGTAGTAACTGTCAATTCTATGCACCTCAGGTTAACATTACAGATGCACATTTATCCACAGGTTGTGGTACAGATCCCAGGACTGTATGTGTAGACATTGACAGGTGCAGGACTGAGTTGTGTTGGATGCATGGAGGGGTGTCCATGGCCAGTAATGGGGATCTCTACAGCCTGGCAGGTACGGTCTGTGACTGTCCCACAACCTCCTGTATATGGCTGACACATGCTGTACCTGTGTATATGCAGACACACACACTTACCACAGCTACGGCTATCACATACACACACCCATTGCACCACCATTGGGCCATGCAATAACCATTGTCCCTCACACACACACACCTACGTGTACATTGGATGGCTCTATGACAGCTCTGGACATGTTAACACCACACCCTGTGCATATGATGTCACCTGTGCCACCACCTGTGATGTGCAACATTGATGCAGGATCTGACTAACCTGGTGCTGTTGCACACGGTGGCTTTATTCCACTGTATTGATGTTAGCATGCTGTTAACACACAGTGTGTTACTTCCAGGTGTACTTCAGCAGGCATGATGCATTGCAGCTACGACCATCACTGTAGCATAGTTTACAGCACTGTTACTTCTGATGATGTAGTCTCCATCCATGTGCCATTTCACTGATGTGTTTAGTATTGGCAGCATGTGTGTCTGTGTGTGCAGTACGTGTGTGATGTGTGTAGTACACATGTATACATGCTTACAAACACATACACGACATTACACGGGCTTCACCATTCGTACACTAGCTTACTCGTTCTTCCACACGCGCACACAGGCTAACACAAGCGCGCACATACTTACTCGGGCTTACTGGCGCGCATGGGCGCAGACACACTGTGGGCAGGTTTGCAGGTCACATCGGTGGTATCCATGGCGTATGCCGTCAGTCTCCTGATGTTCCCTAGAATAGCTCATGACACATCTCTTCCACTGAATACTGACAGCACACATGTGACACTGCTCTGGTGAGGTTACAGTGTTTTGTACATACACACTCATGTTGTCACCTATCTTCTACTCTAATAGTCCCCTTACCCTACACTACATGGTAGAGGCTTGGCCCATATGGCATGACATGTTGTGATTCACCATCCTCAGCCTCACTTGCCTCACACTGTCTACAAATGCTTTATTACACCTCTGACAGAGCGCTTCCACACATACGTACCAGTACGCAGTAGCCATGTTGTCTCCAGCTTGCCATTCATCTGCATGGCGTACTAACATCTAACTAAACCTACATTTTGCATGTATATTATCCATATGTCTTGTTTTGAAGCGCAGCGCGTTCTCGTGGCACTGCGCTACACTTCCACACCAGGGATCGGGGGAGGACAACTACTGGTTCATTGATATCCAATGGACAAAGCCGCCACTGGCCTTGGACTTGGACATTGGCATGCTTCTTCGACTGTATTCATACTGTATTTGCAGCTGTCATTGCTCCGTTTAGCAATGTGCAAAATGTTAGTCGCATAACATCCGGGTACATTTCTGCACATAACTCTGCTCTTGCACGGACAGCTTACTGTTTCATGTATCGCGTAATTACGTAGGGTTACCACCTGTCCCACTTTGCGAGGGACAGTCCCTCTTTGGGCAGTTGTGTCCTGCAAAAAATGTGAAAAAATGGCAAATGTCCTGAGATTTTAGGACAAAATTATTTTCTATATTTTATGTCATAGTTGCATAAAACAGTTATTCTGTATCTGAAACACCTAAATGTTATAAGAAACAGAATAAGGAACTAAAATGCTACAAGAATAGACTTTTATTCAGGCAAAAAACTGAAGTTCTGTCCTTTGTACTGGCCGTGGGTATGTTTTGCCCTGCAAAATCTGATGTTTGTAGCACAAATGTCCCACTTTGGGCATTTGGAAAGGTGGCAACCCTATCATTACATCATTTGCATAGCTTACACATACAAATGGGGTATGTTGCAAATCCCAACATTGTCCGTGCAATGATCGTGTTACGGGCGGTCTTGTACGTCCCTGCAGGTGTTTACTAAATAGCCTGGCAGTCATCTTTCCTTGCTGTACTCTCACTCAATCCATACACGCCGGAAGCTTCATGTATCATGGCCTAGGCTTTGCTGTGTGCTATGTCTATTTGTGGTGTATGCATGGCTGTGGGTATGTCCCACTGTCATCATTGGTAAAGGTAACACCCTATAGGTACTTCCTGTAGACTGCTGTGTCATTTCACATGTCAGCACATACCTGCGGATGAACATCCTACTGCAGCGCTTTTCATATCTTCTGAGTTATCTTGCAGTCGATAATGCTGTTTCCTCAGACATGTATCTGTTTCAGCTCATACCTATCAACCTCCTAGTGCAAAACATCTGTACAAAGCCTAACATGATGGGGAGACGGATAGGGGCAGATTCTACATATTGCTCTTACAAACGTAGATAGTTGACAGTATTATAGGTTTTGCACTAGTATGACCTTTCTGAGGGATTTGGGGTCTTAAACACATATGTTTATCATTATTTAATTACATCAGTTCTCAGGTATTTGGCAGACAGGTACAGATTGTGAGAGGAGCACAACACACATATGAGGCATACATCTGCACATTCGTACAGTTGCAAGGTATGTTTCTGATACTGGACATCAATTTCCTTACGCCAATACACACAATACATGGTGCCATCACAGGCCAGTTACCATTACATTCCTATTGCAGGACACACCCACCCACTGGGTTATATTCCTCACACAGGCCAGCAGGTGCTTATCCACACTAATTATTCCATCATGTGCCTTATGTGTACACCGGTATTTGCGCTTTCTGTCAGTGGCAGAGCTCACATACGAGTATGGGGGACTGGACACTGTATCGGTGACACTGCATGACACCCTGAGGGACACATGTCTTTTGAGTCTATTAACCTTGCACATTGACTTTCACAGGCCATACATTGTAATTCACATTTGTGGACAAACATGCTTATGACTTGTACATGTTTTGTCATTTGTCCTGACGTCTTTCTTCTCACCTGTCCACCTAGGATCACTAGTTCTGTACATTTCATTAGGACGGGTTACCTTCATACCTCTCACCTGTACACATTATGGGTATACGCCCTGGGGTTTGACCTATGATTCTGTTACATTTGTCATGATAATGTGCCTTTCTGGTAGATTGCTGGCAAGCCATGACGGACTGTGCGGTTAGGTAATCATGACTGACATTTCTATTTCATGATTACTAACTCTCATAACATTCGTATTCCTGACTACACAATTATTCTATCAATGGTCTGACTTTGTCTGAGGTATATTTAATATAGTCCCTATTTGTCTGTCTTATACTATGCCTTAGTCCAGCTGTCTTATTCTGACATTCTGGCAGGTATGGTTACCATCTTGGTCGTACGCGTGTCCATCCATGTTAATTGCCTACATGGCATTGATATAGGTCCCTACATCTTCCCCCAATGGTTTACACAATATCCAGTAGATGGGTTGCACCTTTTTGGAAAATGTAGGTGTGTGCTATACCCACATAGGTATATTGATCACTCCCATGGGGCGTACCTAATAGATTTGTGCCAACCAACACTGTGGCCCAATTCTGCATACCCATGATTCCCATACCTGACACACCTCCACAGTACCCATTAAACATGTTTAATGTGAGCAATAATAAAGTGTGAGGACACCTCTGAGCACTCCCCACTCTAGGGATATCAGCTCGTACATCATACATTCAATCGACCCATGTGTTATTACCCTTGCACCTGCTACTGTTGCATGCACACCTATATCATAGTTGCAGGTGTGACTTCTTTTGCATCAATGACGGTTGGCACTTCGTACAGGATCAATTTTTGGGGTCCTGCAAAGGACATCTATATTTGTGTTTAACGTGTAGAACTTGCAGCCCCTGTCACACTGGTACTTTCCGGCAATGGTTTGGAAACCATCGGTGTATTCTACTTTCATGCATGTCTGTCTGTCTATCCATATTAGCTATACCGTGACCTATTTATGTACATGTGTTATATGTACAGGGACATATGTTTGTTGTGTATATATCTATTCATGTATCGTGTGTGTATAGATTTATATATGTACATATATACATATGTCTGTACATTCCTCATCTCGTAATTTGCTTTGGATTATGTCTGTGGATATATGTGTATATATATCTCCATATCATACCTTTCAACTGTACAGATTTCTGCTGCATGTACAGCTGTTTGCCTCTTATCTTTGGTCCATTTTTCATAACCTTGTGTCTATCTGGCAAGTTAGTGGCATATCATTAAAGACTGACGTTGGTAAATAATGACAAACATTTCAGGTTACGACTTCATACCCTTCAGAGAATCCATGCTAGTGACACACCTGTTATTCTATCCACTTTCTATGTTTGTTAGGGCAATATCTGGGGATTGTCCCTATTTGTACCAGTTGTTGTCATGGCTTTGTCCGGTTTCATACTTTACAGGTTTAACAGGTATGAGCCATGTACATAGAAAGTGGGGAAAGCACCATTCATTTTCTATTCTGTGAGAAGATTACACACGCGCAGGCGCACTTGCATATCCTTATTGTGGGTTAAATATGTTTCATAGATAATTGTGCTTCCGTGAACTTTCATAATTCTGACCGTAACAGTTACATATCTGTATTCCAGTTTATGGACTACTGCGAAACACACGTTCACCTTTACATATTTAAATGTGTGTACTGCACAAATGCTTTCATTCCACTTTCAGGTTATATGTGCAGTGGTCGTAGGTCAACCGGGACTTCATTCATGTTGGCTGGATACCAGAACCACTATTCTATTGGTGTTCTCCCTCATTGATATGCATACCCATAGTATTTAGCTACATCAACATACGCCTCACCGCTTCACCTACGACACAGTCATCCATTCTCCTGCTGGGAAAAAGGTGGTACTACATATTACACATTCCCTATTGCCTACTGCTGTGGACTCCGGCTGCATTGTTAATCACTCCGAGGATATGCAGAACACCAAGGCATATAGTCCAGCCACATACAGGTCTTTGATTGTCAGGGTGGTCATGTAATGATCTGGGTTTAGACTTGTCCATCTGGTGAATGGAACTTCCCTGGCCGAGGTCAAATATCAGATGAAGCATATGGACAGGGATTTTCTCCCTATTTTGAAGTTTTACCTGTCTTTATAGACACAGGTGTTTGGGCACCTGTCAGCAGCTTATTCTGTTGTAATTACATATTATGGGTGGGGTTGTTATAGTCCATACTCCACGATGAGGGGTGTTCCCATTCACATTTGACTATTACCTGTATACAGTCATATGGGGATTATTATTTTTGGACATGAAGTGACTACAGGTATGCAGTTGTACATTACACAAGTGTGAAGGGCTGTTCCTGTAAATATGTACAGAACATACCTCTCAACCTCTTAGAATACCGAACCTGCACAAAACCTACACGATGGGGGACAATTAGGGACACATTTTAACGATTGCTCTTACAAGCTTAGAACATTGATAGAATGCTAGGTTTTGCATTAGCATGACTGTTGTGCAGGTTGTGGAGTCTTATACTCAGGATATTTCACATTATTTAGTGACGTCAATCCCCAGCTATTTACCATACTGGTGCAGATTGTCAGAGGCACACACCAACACTATGAGGCGAACCTGTGGTCATTCTTAGGGTTGCCACCTTTTAGACTGCCCAAAGTGGGACATGTTCTGTAGAGATGTCAGATTTTCCAGGACAAAACATACCTACAGCCATGTAAAGTACTGAACTTTAACCTTTTTTGTACATATAATAGCTGTATCTAGTAACATTTGAATTGCTTATGCTACTTCACATAACATATTGAGGATTCATATATAAAATAACCGTTTTATGTGACTATTAAAGTAAATTAGGAAATAAACTCTCGGGACATTTGCTATGTGTTGATTTTTTTCACAGGACACAACTGCCTACAGAGGGATTGTTACTCGCAAAGTGGGACAGGTGGTGACCCTAGTCATTCTGCGAATATCCGGACAGTTGAGTGGTATGGCACAGACCTCTGTAATATGCTGTTGTGTTCTGGCACAGCAGTAGCTCAGCATTAAAGACTGCAGTCAGAACGTGCTGACAGACAGTTGGGTTTCAGACTTCATACTCCAGACATTAATGCCAATGTGCAAACTGTTATTCTATCAAATTCTATGTTTTTAAGAGATATGTTTACAGATTGTCCCTGATTTTGGACCTTTGTCTGACTTGTATTCATGGCTCTGTCCAGATATCTTGCTCACACAGGTTGACAGGTATGGTCAGTCATGACTGCACACAGTCAGTGTCCCTCACACTTGATCAGGGTTGACCTGTTTACGTAGTGTCTTCCTCGCCCTCATGCCGTTTTCCACTTTGCAAATGTGTGCATTATATTCTCCCTCCTATTCGTGTCTGGACATGTACGTCACGGGAAGGTATTTTATCCTGGGTGGTAGGTTATGCATGCCCACTTAGGGCTGGACAGTGTCATGGACCTCTACTGCATGTTCTGACTTGTGTCCAGATATCTACTGGATTGGACATCATGTCGTCATACCCATTCTACTATTTACACAAGTTGGTCATCCCGTGAGGGATATCCCAAAAATTGGTCAAGACGAAAACAAGTTAGATAACGAAGATTTTTGTGGCTGTACGAAAACGTGCAGGGGGTTTTACCTGCAGGGGATACATGGTTTGCAATCCTGACACTGCCTAGGGTGACAATACCTACTACATATGCATAGGGGTCACTGTGTGCAGCTGTTTCTGCAACAAACCAATGGACCAAGTACGGCTAGATTTGGTGGACGTTCTGGTATGGTGGCAGGTTGTGTGTTGTGGAGGGTATGCTGGGTAGGCTATTATGCATCCAGGTGTGTTTTGTTTGTTATGGCCAGTTCCATCAGGACCCATCGGTGGGTATGTGACGGTGCCGTATCTATACATTTGTCTCGCATATTTCCATATTCATATGTTTATGAGATTGTGTTCTACACTATGGCCTGTTTGCTTTTCTTGCAGCTGTTTCTACGTGAGGTTGTGTTTCTTTCCACTTCACCCGCTACCCCCTCATACACCTCCGTTTCACCTTCTCTGCATATGACACAAGTATCGCCTTTGAGGAATTTACCATTAAACACACACCCCTCACACGCAAATTACTCACACCCCATAGAGCACTACTTTGGTTATTAGCCCATGACACGGCCAGAGTTACACATTGACTACCCTACATGTGTCAGGTACCTTTATGGTTATGCGGACTACCCTGCCATGTTTGCTTTCCATATCCTATACCTCACGCACATAGGTACACGCCCTTACTTCACTTTCATTACTTGGTTGGTGTATCAGGGTACTACCCATTCGACTGTGTCACATACACATTCGTATTATACAGCTGACTTCCGTATTTTGCCAGCCTGTTCTACTCATTGGTAGGATGGCACCTTTTCCTATGTCCAAGCTATTCCTTACACATGTCCGACCGTTGTGGACATTGCCTCCCCACAGTCAACGGTTGTGTTTCCACCTTTTCAATTGGCCACAGTGTGACATAGGGTTATCACCTGTCCCACTTTGCGAGGGACAGTCCCTCTTTGGGCAGTTGTGTCCTGACATGTAATTGTCAACATGGAAAATGTCCTGAGATTTTAGGACAAACATATTTCTTATATTTTATGTGATAGTTGCATTAAACAGTTAATTCTGTATCTGAAATACCTGACTGTTATGAGAAACAGAATAAGCAACTAAAATGCTACAGGAATATGCTTTTCTGTAGGCAAAACAGTTATGTTCAGTCCTTTGTACTGGCGATGGGTATGTGTCGGCCTGTACAGTCTGATGTCTGTACCAAACATGTCCCACTTTGGCCATTTGTAAGGGTGGCAACCCTACTGTGACAGTTGCGGTGAACACAGCATATTTTACAGGCCGACACATACCCAAGGTCAGTTCGGCAGATTGAACTTACAATTCTTGCCTATATCTAAGCTTATTCTTGTAGCATTTCGGTATCTTATTCTGTTTGTTATGACATTTATGTATTATACGTCCAGTGAAATATGTTTAATGCAACTATTGCATGACGTCTATGGAGGAATTATGTCCTATATTCTCTGGACATTTGCCAGTTTTACATGTTTGTGTCAGGACACATCTGCCCACAGAGGGACTGTCACTCGCAAAGTGGGACAGGTGGTAATCTTGGTCGACGGTACGGATCATACTGTTCCTTTTGGCCTACATGTATCCATGTTGTTATGGCTCATTTATATGCTCCTTCTGTTTTGTTTACATGCGTATGCTATTTCCTATCACATTTGGTATGTGAAATATGGACATACCTTTTGTATGTGACTATTACATGGCTTGTGGGATATGATTCAGACATACGGTCACTACCTATATCTACATTTCTCCTTGTGTATTTTGTTATGGACACATCTGCACAGCTATGTTCCCTCCCTCAAATTATGGGTCAGATGGTGACCCCCTCCGTTGGACTGGACGTACCTACTGGCGGCACGCTAACATCTGATACGTTTCACTTCCACATGGTACAGCTATCAACACTACATTGGACTACAGGCACACGGTTTTCCTGTCATTTGTTCATGGGTAGGGACCCGTTATTCCCTACCGTGCATTTGTGTTTGACTCTTCATTTTCTTTTCGCAGGGACTCTGCTTTGCATACGTTTCAGTCTCCACGGACACTGATAGGTACGATTACTATTGCTGGCGGAATATAATATTCAGCAGTTTAGGTTGCTCCTCGAAAGCCGACATTGACACGCCTCCCTGTGCAACTTCGATACGCCCCTTGCACTCGCACATGTTTCCTATGCATGTGGCTGTGGCAGCTGCGCGCCTTCATTAATATGCATATGGCACATCTACTCCACATCTACGCCGCACGGCCGGTGCAAGCCTTACGCTGGACTTGCGCTGAGCTTCATGAATCCGGGGGACAGTTTATTCCACCTTTTAACCATGATGGAATACAGCATTTTTCCATCATGGTGAATTTTGTTGTGGAAAATGCATTTAAAGAGTTTATAAGACATAAGGACCAAGTTAAATATAATTTAACTAGTTAGGAATGGCAGGCCCTACAAAAATTAATTAGTAGGGAAGAAATAATTTTTAAGCCTGTGGATAAAGGAAATAAATTGGTCATGCTACATTATGAACAATATCTCAAAATGTGTTATGAGCATTTAAATAATACTGATACATATAGTGTAGCTCATATGGAACATTATAAGAAGGCTATTCATAATTATCAGGAATTGTTAATGAAAGGGCATAGATTTGGTTATTTTTCAGAGGATGGTGTAAATAAGAAATTTAGTCTTGAGGGTTGTGAGATGGCTACTTTCTTTTGCCTCCATAAAGTACATAAACATGTTTCTAATCCTCCAAGTAGACCCATTGTATCAGCATTCCATTATTTTCTGAACAAAACTGGCATTTTTTTGCATAATTATTTACTGGATGTGATTAAAAAACAACCTTCATATATTAAAGATACATATGATTTTTTGACCAAAGTCACTAACATCAAATGGGAGAAGGATATGTTCTGGCTAGTGATTGATGTGAAAAGTTTGTACACTAGCATAAAACATAGTAATGGAATTGAAGCTTTTGAATTTGTATTGGGTAGTAGTCCTGTGGCTATGTATATAATAGAACTGGTGGAGTTTAGTTTGAAGAATAATTTCTTTGAGTTTAATGGCACTTTATATCACCAGAAACAGGGCACTGACATGGGGGCTTCTTTTGCCCCCATGCATGCTAATATTATGATGAGTTTGTTTGAAAATGAATATATTTCTACAAATCAGTTTTATAAAAAATGTGTTAGCCAGTATTATAGATACAAAGATGATCGTATATCTGTCTGTAAAGGTGGATATAAGCAGGTTATGAAATTTGTTGGTGGACTAAATAACAATAGATTTGATCTAAAGTCTTATGTACCAATATATGGCCAACAAGTGATATATTTGGATGTGCATTTAAAGGGAAGTATAAGTGAAGGTATTATTACCTGAGTACACAGAAAATTTCAGGATAGTAACCATTTCCTCCATGGTACTAGGTTTCAGCCTGCATATCTTAAGAAGTCACTTCCATATGGTGAACTAATGAAAGTTAGGAGGTTGTGTAATAATGAAGTTATTTTGGAAGAAGAATTTAAAGACATGAAATGTTTATTTCAAGAGGGTATGATGAGGAAATGGTAAAAAATTATTTGTATAAGGTAAAGAAGGACAGTGTTCAAAAATGTATGCATAGATACAGTAGTAACATAATAGATAATGTACTTGAGCAGCAAAAAATTTCTATGGTGACTACTTAGGGTCTATATTATATCATCGAATGCTTAAAAAAGTGAACGCTGATTGATCGAACTAATTTAAGCGAAAGCTTACAATCTCGAACTGTCAGATCAGTGATTTATTTCCCAGGGACAAAAAAATCATTGATCCAAAACACATACAGACAACACAAGCACACCAAACAAACAGAAATCCACACACATACAACTAAAATCTGATACCTAACCCTACACTAAACTATGCACACACCACTAACTATCCACTTACCTTAACCAAAACCCTAACCCTAAGGTCTGTCACTATCGCACACTCACCTCACTTACTCCCTAACCCTAACTCACTTAAATCCACCCTAACCCTCATGTCCACTCAATCGCACACACACCTAACCTGAGCCCTAACCCTAAATCACCCTAACACTCACATAAACACAATCGCACACTTACCTGAATCCGACCGGTAACTTTCCACCATAACACTGAAAATACCGAAGCAACAGAAACGGACAACCAAATTCTTTCCCTAGGAAAAAATTCGAGTTTCTGCCATTTTGGAGGGGGGATTATTAGGAGAAAGCAACATTTTGAGCCAAAATTGGGGACAATTGAGAGATTTGGATATTCTGGATATTCCTAATTCTACAAAGTGATTTGCATGCACCTCTCAACCTCTTAATGCGGGAAATCTGGACAAGGCCAAATATATTGGGGGAACATACAAACACTACTAAAAATTGCTCTTGTATAAACTTAAGACAGTTGCTAGAATAACAGGTCTTGCATTAGCATGCATTTTTCTGAAGGTTATGACGTCTGAAACTCAATGTCTGTCATTTAGTGACTTCATTCCTAAATGATTTGCTACAAAACCACAAACTGTATGAGGAATAAAGCAAAAATAAGAAGCAAATATCTATTCATTCTGGAAAAATATGGACAACTAAGAGGTGTAGTTCAACTGGGGCTGTCTGAGTTTGCTATCCCCCCCCTCACAAAATCATGATAGAATGGAGCCTCCCCCCTGCAGCCATTCCAACATCCCATTCCTTGGTTATTTTGCCCCATTTACCATAAACACTGTAATGTGCATACTGCTTTACTTCTGCAATGATTTAGATTTCATTTGAAAGTTTTATTTTGCATTTTACACACAAACCCTAATATATATCTGTTAAACAAAGCAATGCAGTCTCACAATGAAAATAGACTTAGCATTAAAACTTCTCTGCCCTTGAAACTAACATGCATTGAAACAGCATTGAAACCCATACTCAAAGAAAATACATTTTGCCAGTGGCAGATAAAGATTAACTCTGGGCGGTTTTCAAAATCATAGGCCCCTTGAACAAGAAACATACACATGCTCTTTGATACACCTTCCTGACTGTATTACATTATATTCCTTGTAGAATACAGTACAGTTGTTAGAGGGCATTTTAAATTTATTGGTTTGAACATTTTTCCAGTAAACAATGAAACAAAATGCATGCACCAATGACAAAACTGCCCAATTCATAACGTTTCCAGCATAAAACGTCTACTCAACCTTCTATAGTCCACCAGTATCAGTAAATATGCACAATCTCTGAAGTAGTAAAATCCACATTAAAGAAATCTGTAACTAATAAAAAGGTTGCTGCTAGCAAACAACTTTATATGTCATTGTTTCATCTACAAATAAAGTGCCTGTTGCCCTTGAAGAATAAATTGCCTATGTTGCATGCATTAATAAAATGATAAGCTAGTAATACCGCAATAGGAAATGGATAGCAAACTGATTACTAGGTATCTTTGCCAAAAGGACTGCAGCATCCACCCCTTTTACCACACAGTATCATATCAGCAATGCATCTACCTACTGTGGGAGGAGAACCCACAGCCTTCTGCATCAAAAGCAAGAATGCTACCTGTTGTGCTATTAACAATGCGAGAAGACTTAGCATAAGCAGCACTAAACTTTTGTTACCCTGCAGCTCTCAGCTCCTTGTAAAATCTACTTGACACTCAGCTGTATCGCTGAACTTTGCAGCACAAGATATCTGGAAAAAGCCAACATTTATTGGGGGGGGGGGACAAAAGGCCAAAAACAAGGGACACATTTTAAACATTGCTTGTATAATGTTGGAAAGTTGCTAGAATAAAATGCTGTGTTACCACCACACCTTTCACTGCCACGTCTTGAACCCAAGGGACCCTGTGCAAAACAGTCAGAGAAACATACCACTATGCCAAATCAGCTGAAACAGAGGAAGACAAACTTAAATGGCTATTATTTAATGAATTCAGTTCTCACCATAGCTGTCAACCTCTTAGCAAAACACACCTGAAAAAAAAAACAATAATGTGGGAATACAGCTGCCAAACATATTCAGTAAATTCAGTTCTCTCCATAGCTCTCAACCTTAGCACAAAATACCTGGACGAGGCCAATAATGGGGGACTACAGTCCCAAAAATATGGGCAAATTTCAAATATCTATGTTATAAACTTAAACAATTGCTAGAATAAAAGGTTTTGTTTTACCATGTACTTTCTGAAGAATATGAAGTCTGAAATTCAAATGCCTGTTATTTTTAAACATTTGTTAACCAGGAAACTAGTCTGACTTGGAACAAAACAAAGCCAAATTTCAGGAGAGCAGGGAGAAACACGCCAGGTATCTTTGTAAGGGATGGGAGGACATGCAGACTCCACACAGAAGGCACCCCAGCCAAGAACCAAACCAAAGAACCTGTAGCTGTCAGGCAACAATGCGACCAGTGCACCACTGCACTACAAACCTTTGCAAGGAAATATGAAGATACAGAAACCACAGATTTTATGACGAACAGAACAAATATGAGGCACAAATCTGCATTTTTTTACAAATAGTGGTGGGTAGGGAATTCAGGTCCTTGCCTCCTGCATCCAAGGTACAGGGTTCAAGCCTGAGTATTTTTACCCACCACTATGTGTTAACAAGGGCATTACACACACACACACACACACACACACACACACACACACACACACACACACACACACACACACACACACACACACCCTTTGAATAGGATATGTCCACTGAGATGGTGTGATATTTCCACTAATGGAGCTGCCTTGCCGATCAACACACACACACCTTACCTGTGAATGGGTACGGAAAGCAAACTAGGTCCAACTCCATTGTCCCGAAGCAGCAAACCCCGTGCTCGATGTAACGCTTCCCTTCAGAGCTCCTGAACTCAACTTACCTCACTCCTGATTGGTCCTGCGCTCAAATCCCTGCTTACCTCCTCTCCTGATTGGTCCTGTCTGCAGTTCAAGCAGTCCGGAGATCCTCTCTTCTCTGCAGTCATCTACCACACAGCATCTGCAGGGCAAAAAATACCTTCTCTGCATCTGGACTGCTAACTGAGGCAGTCAGTGTTCGCAGAGATTCCTGGGCATCTGCGGGGCAGTCCACGCATGCACGGTAGTTCCAGTACTCAGTCAAAAAAGAAAATAAACTTTTTTTAAAGTTTATGGTTCATGTTCAGTATTTCTTTTATTTCTAGGTGGGAGGGCTGCAGTCCTGCAGACCGATAGCACGAGTCACCTTACTATTACGAATAGACTTCAAACCTCCAACAATATTTATATTGAATTATGTATGCATTGCACTAGTATTTTAAATTCATTAATTAATCAAATATACTCACAAGGCACAGGTATCTTTTCAGGTGTCACTTGGTCAGAGTCACACAATAGGCAAATGAAAACTGTAGGAATCAAAATCAAGCATATTAGCAGCTAATAGCCTTGATCCTCTTCAAAAACCTATGAGACTTACTAGACTTATAGACACTTACTTAAGAAAACAAGAAAACAATATGAACTCACATTTATTAATATTAATATCCATTTTTTGACAAGGTAGGTCCACAGGACAAACAATCCCTTTTCAGGCACTCTCTGGTAAAGTGACTTGCTCAGAGTGACACAGTCAGCAAATGGTGGCTAGTCAGATGGTATAAGAGTGATGATCTTTATTATGCTATTGTGTCAGTTTTAGGAGGGATAAAAAATAGGTTGATTTTTATGTCACTGCTCAGCTCTCTCTTTTCCTAATTGTGGTAATTTTATATTGCCTTGCAGATCCAACACAGGATGTTGAAACAAGGGATGGGAACCATAGGGCAAGACAGAATGCCACCATGCCCCACACACTTCACATACACACAGTTTTACATCTCTTCAACGGTCTGCCTCTGCCTTTAAAACAAAAAGCAAACAAAAAAAAAAGTGAGAAAGAAAGAGAAAAAAAATGGCCCATGGTTCACTCAATTGTGTGATTTTCCAAACAAGGTATCAGATAACACATTGTCTTGCTAGGAATTCACACTTCTGGATGAACTGCACGGACCATTCATTTGTTTATTAAAGGGATGAGTGGTGATTTTATCCAGGTCTGAGATCGGTAGCCACAGGGCAGCTTCTTCAATTACTAGACGTGAGCATGATGAAAGTGAAGATGGTTAAATGTAGATCTATTTTCTTTTCTTAAGAAAGTATAGGTAAGCAGTCAACCCATTTATTATTTTTTTGGGAGGGGGTGCAGTGTCATGTCACTGCACTTCAGTAAAACTATGTTGTGCTTCCAGCTTCTCACCTTTCTTTTGCTGTTGAATGCACTGTACAGTTTACTGATCAACAGAGGCCGGAAAAGTTCTAAGAGCCTAAAGAAAAGAGATCACCATTCAACATTAACACTCAACAGTTTTGGGCCTAAAGGTAGAATATATCAGGACCAGTTACACATTCATCTTGGGACATCTAATATTGTTTCCAGCACAAGTGTCCTTTGGATCTAATGTATTAGGAAGGAGAAGCCATTTGGTTCACTGTTTTCCAGACAATGACTTAGAATAAAAATATACTTTCCACAAGCAGTGTAGTTGTGACTTTTTTTTATAACTGAGTTTTCATTGTCTGAGTTTTCTTTTTTGAACAGCAAGTGCTAGGAGGCAAAACTGTGAAAGCAAATGATTCAATGCATTTTCTTGTAACTTAGATGTTCAACTGTATGGCTTGTGAATATCTTCACAAAATGGTAAGGAAAATATTTTTGATCTGTCTTCACTATAGTTTCATTTCTCAGAGGAGGTAGAGACAAATCTGCACTTGACTATAAAATAACATTTTCTGTAGAGAATAGCTAATTGCATAGTCTGTGAACATTAGCAAAAATAGAGACTTCCAGGAAAAACATTTAACTGATAAAATGAGAAGAGGAGAAGAAAAGAAATACCTTCAGTAGGCTACTTTAAGTTGTCCTTTTTACACTTTTGTTTTACTGTCACTAATTTTACATACTTAGAATGTTGCTAAAAGAACAGCTGTAGAGTTTCTATGTTATTTCTAAAATATATAATAGGTTCGGTTCTACCTGACATAGTCGAAACCACACAACACCGACAACGACATCACCGACACCACATAATCGACAGTGCATTAACACGAAACCTCACATACCCGACAACGAAATAACCGATGGTACACAAACACGAAACCCCATACACTGCACACACCACAATAACAACAATAAAAAACAAAACACATCCCCATTCCACAAACCACACACACAACACAAGCACACCAAAATCCTTACAAACCCACACTAAACCTTACATACACAACTATCGACAACCCTAACCCTAAGGTCCGTCACTATCGCACATGTACCTAACCCGCTCCCTAACCCTAACTCACTTAACCCGCCCCTAACCCAAAGTCTATCCCTACCGCACACTTACCTAACCCGCTCCCTAAGCCTAACTCACTTAACCCACCCCTATCCCCACAGACCATCAATATCCACACTTACCTGACTCGCACCCTAACATCCGTCACTACCGCATACTCACACAGCCTTTTCCCATGTCGGCATCCTCGGCATCGGTGTTGTCATCCGTCGTGTCGGTCTTCTGCATTGTCGATGTTCTGGCACTCGCGATTCGCGTCGGTCTTCTTCATTGTCGATCTTCTGGAGCTCGGGATTCCATTGTCGGTGTTCTATGCTGTCGACTAAGTCAGGTAGAACCATAGGTTCATAGGTTCATAGGTAAGTACTAGGCTATCTGCCTGAGGGCATCTGTAAGCCTAGCCAGAATGTGTTGGCCTTCGCCACCTCCTTAGATTAGTTCCCTGTGCCTCTGTCCAGCAGAGCCATTAGTTTCCTGTGCCTCTGTCCAGCAGAGCTACTGCAGTGATCCCCAGGGTAAATTTTCTGTTTCCCATCCACTCGTCAAGGTTTCTCTTGAAGAGTGTTAGTGAGGGGCTCTGCCTAATGTAGATTGGAATCCTATTCCAAAGCATCGGGAGTCTCTGGGACAGGAATCTATCCCTCCAGCAAGTCCTATTTATCATTGTGGTGAGGTTTGGATCTCTGGGGGATTTGTTTTTTTTTTAGGTGGAGCATGTCCATCAATTCTGGGTTGACCATGGCCTTGTATGTCAGGCAGAGATCACCTCTGAGTAAGTGGTATGCAACTGAGTACAGCTGAAGTTTCTTCAGTCGGGCTACATATGGCATCTGTTTGAGGCCAGTAATCCTCTTGGTGAGGTACTTCTGTGGTCTTTCCACCTGTTGCAAGTGTCTTGTAAGGTACATCCCAAATGGGGCATTGTACTCTATGATGGGTCTGATGATTGATGAGTAGTGGGGCACAATAACCTCTTTTGTTCTAGATGCAAACCCTTTTGTGATTAGGTGGGCCACATAGAAAGATTTTCTAACCACCTTGGCAATATGATTATCAAAGGAGAGATTACTATTTACTTGGGTCCCCAGATCCCTTATTACATTTTCTGCATTTAGGGGACTGCCACGTATGTGGTAGTTCGTGGATACTTTGTTTTTTCCAAAGGGGATGACTATGTACTTTTTGGCATTTAGCTTGAGGCCATGATTTTTGACACCAGGTATCCATCTCAGTGAGACCCTTCTGGAGGATGTCTGTATCAGCCGGAGAGTCAATTATGGCCCCCAGTTTGTAGTCGTCTGTGAACTTGGTCAGCCATAGTCCTCCTGTACCTTGCCTGTACCTCTGAGAAGTATATACCAAACAGGAGGTGTCCTAGGACTGAGCCCTGGAAGATGCCACTTGTAAAAGGTTTAGAGTCGGACCTAGAGCCTGCAACTCTCACCGTGTGGGTTCTACCCATGAGCCAATTGACAACCCATCTTGTGATGTAGGGGTTTATGTTCAGGCTGGTGAGCTTGTCTATAATACCAGAATGGGGAATGGTGTCGAAAGCCTTTGCGAGGTCTAGGTGGGCTGTGTGGACCTCCTTACCCTCGTCTAAAGCCTTGGTAACTCTCTCAAAGAAGTCCACCAGATTTAGGAAGCATGATCTGCCCTTAACAAATCCAAACTGGGTAGGGTCCAATGTTTGGAGGTTCCCAATGTCTCTGTTAATGAGTTCCATGATGATGCACTCCATAGCTTTGCAGACCAGGCTAGTCAGTCTTATAGGGTAATAGTTCCCGGGGAACTAAAATTTGGATGTTCTTCATTATATAATGAGCATAAATGTAATCCTCAATGATGTGTCAGAATGTTGTGAGGAATAGACCATAAATCTGAAATAAATCTTAGAGATATTCTTTGAAATCATGGTACAGTTGAATGGTATGCTTTTCAGAACTCGATACCATTATTCATTCTCCCCATCTTTTGTTTCTGTATACCAACCAAACCTTAATATGGAATGTTGTGATTTGTCTATTTCTGACCATAGTCCTGAGAGCCCATTGTACACTTTAGTGTGAAGCTGGTAATACTGCCTGAATATTTTCAGCTGCACAATATAAAGTATACAATATGCTGTCAGAATTGTGTTCAGAAATATAGGCACTGAGTCCCTACTTACACAACTATTACAGTTGCATCTTTATGCAGATCAAGTACTTCAACACCCAAATATCATACAGTAGTGAAATTATTTCATTGCTTTTACTTGTTAATTTCCTCTATCAACCTGCCTTGCACTCATCCAATGCCTAGCTAACAGACACCCCTTAAAAACGGTTTTATAGATGGTACAAAAACATGCATTCAAGTGAAAATATGTGTCATCCATAGACATGGAAAGGCCATAAAACAGTGGACAGTTTAGAATGAAACACAAGTACTGCTGTTGCTATTGCAGCACACACTGGGTTCAATGCTGACTGGCTTTATTTCTAATTTTGTGAGACATTCCTATGCAGTGATTTTGAATGCAACTAACATTGAATTACATAAATGCTCCTGTTATGAGAGTAAATAGCTTTAAAAAAATTGCCTCTTTTAAGTCACTAAGTACCCCTCCCCAGCCTTCAACAGCTTCCAGTACCTCTGGTTGAAGATTTTGCTAAAGGCTGTCAGTCAAACGATGGGGAGCAGGAAGACATCCACTAGAGGGAACATGGAATAACCACAGTCATTCCTCCTTCTTTGCTACTTATTCCATTTGCAGTGGCATGACAGGATAGAATACTAGGTGGGTCACAATAATGCAATACACAAAGTCAGGATGGGTGTAATTCATTTCACATGTGTGCTAGTGTTAGTTTTCAAAAATAAGTTAACATTCATTCATCCCATTTGATACAATGGATAAAGCCCTTGCTGTGCCCCAGATGGCCCATTCACGATTAGTGGCATGGGTATTGGAGGGGAGCAGGTACAGTGGATGGGAGTAAGTGGTCAGTGTTGGCTCACCAATTCTAAAGTGAGACACACTGCCTAGACTTGCTGCAATAGCCTTGATGAAGAGCCTGGGAAAGCAGTATTGCACTTTGGCTGATGCTTTGGGTGCATGGAAAGATGCATGCACATGCAAAAGGCAGTAATTTTGGAGCTCTCAGGATTGCTGAAGGGAGTGGGGGTTAGTGTGTACTCCCTGATGCACCAGAATCCTTGATTTCCTCACTAGCCCTGGACATGGCTCACGATGAGCCTGAGGGGAAACTAAGGCAGGTACAGGAGACCCAGTGAATAAGGACAGGAACTGGTAGCAACTGATGGTCGGCTGTTTGATGGTTAAAAAATGTTAATGTTTCATATTTTTGCAGTTGTAGTACTACTTATGTGATCTATTTAAAAATGTATCATTCTGTACATTTTGTATCTACAAATCTTTTATGACTCTGTGAGTTATACTTAGGGGAATATACATAAGACAATGAAAATAAAAGAAGCAATGAGATACAGAAAAAAATATTCTGACAGTTTTCGTGTAAACTAAAATTTACTGGAGTAGAATCTAATCTAAACATCTCGATGCAAGGGATGGCACTGATGACTAATTCTTGCAACATCAGGCAAAATATACAGATTGAATGCTTTTCCCCTTATTGTTTAAACGACCAGTTTAAGTCAAGTCCTTTTTTAACTTATATAAGAAATAAGTGTGAATATGCATGATGTGCATTAAAGTTACTGGGGCAACATCATACAGTATGATGTATCATATGATTAATAAATTAAATGCAGTAAGTTCTGTGCCAGCATTCAGTTAATTAACTAACTGCATCGAGCATGAGGTTGTAATGATATTGCTGCCTGAACATAAATTAAATGCAGCATAGATATGTTATAGTGCTGAAGAAGGAATTTTGTAAGAAGTTTATGGAGTACTTCTGAACATGAAATAAAATAAAATTATAAAGACTCAGTTCTGATCCTTAAGTCTGAGTACATGTTGGATAATCATGTCTGAAGCAATTTACAGCTGCTTGTTGTCATCTTCACTTTTGATGGTTTATTGATCCTGTTGACGGGATTACACCCAGCCGGATTTTTTTACTCAATTCATATTCACTATGCTTTTTGATTTTGACATAAACTTTCCAAACTGACTAGAAATAATGATGCAAAATGTATGTTTGCTTGTTTTTAAAAGTTTTATAAAACTAAATAAGCTAGTGTTGTTACAGACAAGTTATTAAAAATTAATATACAGGTTACAAAACAGTATAAAGTATTTTTTGACATTTAAAAGCATTAAAAGTATATTGCATTGTTAACACAGCTGCTGAGAATTATTGATTATGAAAATGCAACAGAAGGGATGTTCTGCAGATTGTGAACATGGAGTTGTAATGGTATTGTCTGAAAATTACAAAAGAGGTGTTCTTTACAGCAAGAAATAGAAATAATGTGAATCCTACTTCTGAGGATAAAATTTTCTGTATGGGAAACTGTTACATTAATTTGACAAATAAACCAACAGGTGGGGAAGCAGTGGAACAACAAACAAGGAAAAAACAACCACTTCCAGAGCCAATAACAAGTCCCCGAAGCTCTCAATAACCACACAGAAGTGTGTAATTATAAATTCAACACAGGGTAGTCTCCAAAAAACACACTTTAATGTAAAAATCCACACAAATCAGTCAAGCGCTTTCGTCAGAGTGAACTAATTAATTAAATGTATAAAAGGGATGTTAAATTATTTAGATTTGTTCTGATGAAGTCACTCTGACTAGTTATTGGCTCTGGAAGTGGTTGTTTTTTCCTCATTAATTTGACAAATATTGATGAGTCTTGGAAGATTGTAAGAAGCAAAAGTTTATAAGCAGTTATCGTCATCATGACTGCAAATTCTAGGGATAATACTTCACTGGAGACTGATTGTATTGGTATAGTGACATGCACTAATGAACTTAAGGTTTCTGATAAATGTGTTATACTACAATACATTATGATGAGGAATACAGATGCTGATCTGTGGCATTACAAACACAGTATACTCTTCTAGTGTTCAACAACAGAGTTGTGCACTTTTGAGGCAGACAAAAATTATTCTGCTAAAATCTCTGAATATTGAGATGAAAGAAACACATCCTAATGTATTATCAAAAGGCGTAAGATTCTTTCCTTCATCTTACTCTGATGGTTTTGATTTCTTCTTAATGTTAAACTTCCTTGGTTATTCAGTATGATAATGAAGCAATAATCCCTGACTGGGTGTCAGTATTGCAGAATTATCCCAAGGTTTATGTGGTTTAATCATGAGGGTGAAGCTAGGTAGATTAAACTAAGCTAACTGTGGGTTAATCCTATGATACCCATGTCCAGCCATGGATTATTACTATTATAAAATGACATTACTTATCTTTCTTAAAAAATATCTTTGTATAATGGTGGTGTAATGTTTTTCTGTATTTGCTGATGTACTGCTCATCCATATTGGAGTTATGTTCGCACACTTGTACAATACAACAGTACAGTGCAGGAGAAGAAACAGACAAAAGAGAACCTCTGCTGCTGCTGTTGTTTTTTTTTTTGTTCAGCCTTGATCTATTAAAAATGTCAATTACTTATCCTTCCCTGCCTTGAGCACTAAGTAATAGGGACCCCAAGCACAATAGTGGCAGGCAAGATAAGAACTAAGGCTAACATTAACCTAGGTCTTCAAGATAAAGACAAGGCCAATATTAGGCGTGGTGCCACCTGGAAAATGGAGTAGTCGGAATCTTTACATGTTTCTCAGGGAAGAAGCTGCAGATCTGAAAGACCATCACAGGTATCCACCAGACTGCCCATACCGGAATGTCTCTGCAGACAACTTCTATGCCAGTGCAAAATGCACAGGGACCTACATAATTAAAAAACAGGAACTGGTATGAATGCAGATAAAAGGATAGAAAGGTAAGCGAGAGAAAGCATACCAAATAAAATGGTAGAAGAGTTTGTCAATATGACCATAAGTGAAAACAACTAGCTTGAAAAGTAATGGCATATAAAATTACAAGTAGAAAGCAAGAAAAGGCAAAACATAGGAATATCCAATAAGTACAAAAAGATGAATAAGACAAACAAGGAACAAGGAGAAAGTGAGAAAGTATAAGTGCAAATGTCAAGAAAATAAAGTATAACATCATGAAAGTTATAGGATAAAGGGAGAGAAAACATTACAAGGAAATAATAGATTGAGGAAGAGAAGACTGAGAAGCAATCAATGAATAATAAATAAAAGGAAACATGCAATAATATAAGTGATGGATTTAACAGTAAGAAATTTACAATTCCATCAGCAGTATGCATGAGATGAGGAAACTAAAATCATTTTAAAGAACTACTAAGTTAACAAATATGTAAACAGCACCAAATGACTTTCAACCATGAATTTGTTAGGGTTATTAGATGGAAAAGCAATAGAATGATTGCAAAAAGCTAGTACACAATGAACTCAGAAAGGAAAAGGACTCAACTAAGGAAGGTGCAGAAATAAGGCCTTTAGCAAGATGTAAAACAGAAGAAGTCAAAGGAAATGTGCAGAAAAAATAAAATAAAAAACAGGAATGGGAAAGCTGGAGTAGGAGCAGAAGATAGCAGTATAAATGAATAGTAGAAGAAAGGGAGGAAATATGTTTAGACAAAATATACGGCAAAAGTAACATATTTAAAGAAATAAGGACCTATGCATTGGACATCAAATGAAATATGCCAGAATAAAAGGAAATTAAGAAAAACATGCTTATATGAAGGACGTTTCTCAAAAGTAACACATAAATAAATTGGGTAAAATAAGCAGCTCATCCAGCTCCCAGGCATTGAAAAAATAAGCCCTAATTACAACCCAGGTGACCAAGATTGGATCAGCAGCTCCAGCACTAGATGTGCCAATGAGTGGAGATAGAGTCGATGGAAAAATGAGCAATGGAGAATGGTGTAAGCACAGTGCTGCCTGTTGTGCAGGAGAGCACAAGCACACAAGCATAGTGCACACCATCCTGGAGGGGGTGGGTCTTCTGAGGATACACTGTGCTGCTGCAGAAGAGGAGCATGGTCTTGCAGTGCCCTTTTGCATACTCAATGAGGGTGGAGCCCTATGATAGGCACATGTCCACAGAGGCAGGGATGTTCACCTTACTGGCAATGTCTGAAGTAAGCTTGAAACTGGCACAAACGAGTTAGGTACACAAATACATTAGCCCAAAGTATGATACTCTCTACCTGGTCAAACTAGCCCTTAGCCCTGATGGCCTAAGGGAATGAATGGGTCATTTAGGTGGCTGGGGAAGTAAGCTGATGGTCAGCAGAAGGCAGCCAAATAGACAAAAAAAAAAGAAACAAACAAATAGCAAATGTGTTAAGGAGAAATTATAAAATATGGAAATAATGGGTAATACACAATAAGTGATATGAAACATATAGACTGAAAGCTGCAATTGGCTAAGATAGCACTCTGCTCCAAAGATAGAACAATCGGGTTAAAACAATAATGAACAAATATTAACACAATATAATAAAATAAAATCAAAACAATTAAATAATCAAAACTTGAAGTATGTCATCAATATGATTTTCCCAAGTGAAGTCCTAGTTGTCTGAGTAAAGTTCTTGATAATACTGCTAAATCAACAAGAAATAAATGTTCATCTGGTAAAAGAAAAGTTAATGTTAGAAGTAATGGTTATGTCCCCGGAGGAAAAATTCAACCAATAAGCAGTTTTTTACTGAAACGTGAATAACTGTGGGAAAATGCAGCAAGCTTGAAAAATTGAGTTAAACATTTTTGGTGAGAACCAACGTGCTCTCAAGAGATAAAAACAAACCAGTTAAGTTCAGATCATTTTATTCTCCAAAATATAAAAACCTTGTAACCATACCACAACAAAAAGGAGCAGAATTGCTATAAATGCATACCTTCCAACTGTCCAATATTTCACACAATGTCCAGATTTTAGCCTCATATGTTCTTTCTTGTCCTCTTAACATTGGTGGTTTTCCAGGAAATCGTTGATGCTTGACGTCACTAAATAATGTCTTACATTTGAGTTTTAGACTTCATATACTTCAAAGAATGCATGCTTGTGCAATGTCTGTTATTCTAGCAAATCTCTAAGTTTATAGAATCAGCATTTAAAATCCACACATAGTTTTCTTCTTTGCCCCCCCCCACGCACATTTTGTCTTTGTCCTGAATTCTTGTGCTAAGAATTTGAGTAATATTATAAATGGGATCAGCAGAAAAAATATATATAAGAAGACCAACACAGGATCAACAAAATCTACTGAAATAGAATATTAACAGTAGAATGAATAAAGTGATGCAGGAACCAGCAGTTCAGTTATGGCACTCACATTTCTACACAGTATAACTCTGTTACAACAAATTAGCTCTTTTAACAATCAACAAGCTACTTCAGACAATTTGTTAGCAAATAAAGGGAGCTGTCTAGAGAATAGCTGGTATGTTGGAGCTCTAAAAAGGAAGTAATAGAACAGATATGCTGATCAGCAGCTGGCCCAAACAGCAAGAGCAAAGTAATGCAAAGTGCTCTGAATGAATACTTTGAAATCTTTAAGCCCAAAAATAACTTTGGCCCAAACTTATATAGCTATTCCCCTGCCGAAAACTGGAACAACCTTCCCTCTGACATAAGAAAACTATCAACAACACATCAATTCAAAAAAACTCAAACAATGGGCCAGATTCACGAAGGCATGCATGGAGTCTAAGAGTAGTGTAAGACAGCAGACAGCCAACATGTCTGCCGAGCGATCCAGCAACAGCCGGCAGGGGCGTGCATGAGAGCTCCTAAAATTACTCTTGCACGGACAATGTTATGTTATGCAAATTACCTCATTTACTGCTGAAAGCTATGCAGATGAGGTAAATTTGCGATCCAGGAAACACTAACCTGTTCGTGGAAGAGTAGAGTTATTTGCAGAAATGTACTCCATTGATAACGGAGTACCGTTCTGCAAATAGCAAAACGGAGCTATGACAGCTCCAAATAAAGGATGAATCCAGTTGAAGAAGCATGCCAATGGCCAAATATAAGGCCATTGGCATTTTTATCATTTGAAAATTAATAAAAATCAAAACATTTTTTTCCCTGATCTCTGATGTTTAAGCATAGCGCAGCACCGTGCAAACGAGCGGCACTTTAAAAACCAGAAAATAAATAAAAAATAGGCATTCGTATTAAAAATATTATTCTGCCATGCAGGTGAATGGCAGGCTGAAGACAGCATGGCTACTGAGTAGTGGTTGCTAAGGGCGGAAGCTCAGTCTGAGAGATGTAACCAAGCATTAGTAGGCAATCCTATGCAAATGAGGATAAGGATAGTGAATCCCAATTTTCGCTGGCATGTGAGCCATGTCCCTAGAGTGTAAGTGTAGGAGTATGGGAGTAGTAGAGTAGAAGATAGGTGACATCATGAGGGGGGTATGTATGAAAGACTGTAAGCTTAATGGAACAGAGTGGCTTGTGTTTGCTGTGAGTTACTCAGGATTGGAAGAGGCGTGTCTACAGTTGTCCTAGCTGAAACCCAGAAACTGAAGGTGAATGCCGTGGATATCTCTGAAACTTCTTGCAAACGTGCTTACACAGTGTGCATGCCTGTAAACCTGTCTAAGCCTGTGTGCACGCGTGTGCACCCATCTAAGCCTGAGTAAGCCTGTCTAAGCCTGTGTGCACGAATGTGCACCCGCCTAAGTCTGTGTAAGCCTGTGTGCGTGCGTGTGCACTCGTGTGCGCGTGTTTGTATTGGTTTCCGCGGTGCTGCCCCTTGTGGAAACAGAAAGGGAAAAGGAAGGAAAAGAAGTAGTAGGAAGTTAACCAAGGAGAACTATCAGAGCTGCCAGGTGAAATCAATCAGAATCAGCCAATTACACAGGCAGTACACTAACCCAGCCCAGCACTTAAAACTCTGCAAACAACATTCCCCCATGTTTTTCTCAAAAACACTGCAACACTACAGTATACAAAGAGAGTGAAAGCTTAAAAAGCTTAACTCAGACAAAAAAATGTTAGGGGCTGCCATTACTATTATAAGCCAACATGTGCAAGATGCTGAGGGCGGTGCCATTGTGAATGCTGCTGAGCAACCCACAGTGAGGAGACGGAGAAGAGTGTACAGACCCAGGGTAACCTACCAGTGGCTACATGAGTTGGAGATAGTGGAGTGCTATAGAGTGGACAGAGACCTTCTGCAGCAAATTGTTGAGCTGTGCAGGCCACGCCTCACACACATAACCAACAGTGGGGAACCCATCCCATTGGAAACCAAGGTATGTGTTGGCCTAAGAATACTAGCAACAGGTATCTTCCAGAGACCAACTGGTGATATGATGGGGATTTCACAGGCATCAGCATCCAGGGTACTGCACCAGTTCCTGAATGCCATGTCAGCACATGTCGGTGATCATGTATATTTCCCCAATTCCTGTGAGGCATTGGCCAGCAATATGCGTCTCTTCCAGCAAATAGTGGAATACCCTGAGGTAGTGGGTGCAATTGACTGCATGCACATACACATCAAAGCACCAGCCACTGAGTGGGGTAGGGCCTACATCAACCACAAGGGCTTCCCCTCCATCAACTGCCAGGTCATGTGTGATGCCAAGGCCATAATACTGAATGTGTGTGCTGGTTGCCCTGGAAGCTACCACGATTCCCATATCTGGCATCTAATGCAGCTGTACCAGACATTTGCCAGTGGGGACATCCCTGACGGTCACCTAGTGGGGGATGCTGGATACACATTGGAGCCGTGGCTGATGACACCCATCAGAAATGCACGCACACCTGAACAAGAACTCCATAATAAGGCAAGTGCACAAACACAAAATGTAATTGAGCGTGTGTTTGGGATGCTGAGGTCACAGTTTTGGTGCCTGGACACATCTGTTGGAGCCTTGCAGTACTCACCAACTACATATACCCAAATTGTCATGGTATGTGCCATGCTACACAATATGATCCTGCAAAAACAACTGCAGCAGGAACAGCATGGGGCAGGGCCAAACAGCCCCCAACCATTGCCAAGGCCATCACAGGCAGAGCGTGACTCAGAGGAGGAACAACCTGAGCCTGCCCCAGTAGGCAGAAGGAGGCATGCCCAGTATGCCTTGGCCTTGGCAAAGAGGCAACGCATAGCACATACACTGGCTCAGTAGGAACCCTGGAAATGATACCTCTCTCTGACTTGCACATAAAATAAAAGGGATGCCTAACTTGATACTACCTGTTTTCAAACATGTATAGGGAGTGTACTATGTGCATCCAACATAGGCAGCCCTGCAGCACCACCTGAGGCATGATTGCCATGTTTTAAGCAATATAAAGCAGTGCTAAGCAGCTTTTACCACTATTTAGTATATGTAAACAAAATTGCCCGCGCTTACTAGCGCAACATCGGGCAACATTGAGCAATGTTGGGCAAGGTCTGACAAAGTCAGGCAAAGTTGAGCAAAGTCAGGTAAACATGCTCATATTTGCTTTACTGTTCCTTAAGCAGTCCGGCCTGCCCAGCATGAAAATAAAAAGCAGTGACAGGGCTTGACCCCAGGATACTGTACACTAAAGTCACAGTACTGAACCACTAAGCCATGACAGCATTTTGCTAGCACAGACACAGCAGGACAATTGTACACTAATGCAAACACAAAGAAATGCTGTATCATGCCCCTAAAGTGGCATATAGGTAACCTCCCCCACAGGCCTATGCAGACAGAGAACAGCAGGCCAGATGGTGTGATGTAGGTTGGGTATGCTATGAAGTCGCAATCTAATATACGTGACATTGGATGCTAAGATCTGTAGTACAGTAGTATGCCTCAAGCCAGTACAATAGGCAACAGTACAGACTGAAATGGTGTACCTTACATAGCAGTGCAGGCCTAGCAAATGTGTATGTGTCAGGTGAACCCCTCATCCTATGTACACCCACAGTAACAATCAGGTGTGCCCCAGGTAGAAATGTACAAAGAATAGCTGTCCCCTCGTATGTAGAAATGTTGATAAGTCTATGCAAAGTGTCTCATGGAAGCCCTGCAGGTACAGCATGATCCCTGTTGATTTATGACACAAAGGCGAGCCCTGCTGTAAAAATACAACTTGATTTTCCACACACATATAGTATAAATGTCTATACCGGGCATGCTCACACAATTCAACAAATGTAGTGGATTTCATTCAGCATCACACTGAAAGGTCATACTGGGCATGCTCACATACTTAAATAAACAAAGCAAATGTCAGGCAACAACATACTGAAAGGTCATACTGGGCATGCTCACACACTTAGGCCATGTCTGAGTACAGCAGTGGGCCACACATATCTGGCAGTTGCATGTTTTACCCCAGGAACCTGTCACTATTCACCAATCCTGCCTTGTGCATACAGTTATATGAAAATAGACACATATAATATATTGCAACCCTGTTATAATCACACTATGTACCACAAGTACATAAGTTGTTAACAGAAAGTGAAAAAGCAAAGACGATCAATAAACCTGCAATCAGTATTATCAATAAACGATGTGCACTTCAAATATTATCCAATCCATGTTCTGGCAAAAGAATCTCCGAAGGAGTCCATAGAGAACCATGATGCTTCCTTCCGCTATGTCATAAATAGCAATGTACACTCATATATGTCCTGAGTCAGTGCAAACTATAAATGACTGACATTGCCAACACCCTGTCAGACAGGCTCATACATACATACCCCCCTCTCACTGACAAAAGGTCCTATCACCTTACCTGGAGATTGTGAAAGCACAGATATCACATATAGAATGGGTAAACAGCTCCTTCCAAACCTGAAAACATGGTGTCTATGGGATTACATTGTTTCCCTAGCTGTGTCATAAGTGAACTCCAGAACAAACAGACCCTGCACCTGAACAGTCTGTTGAGCCTCACCCTCTGTACAGGATATGAAACAGTTGAATGTGTTACAGCAACGTTTGTCACACTCCACAAGTGTTGGTGCACAACAGACCATGGGAACTATTGTCTTATAAGCCTATTAAGCCTGATCTCCAAGGCCATGGAGTCTATCATGATGGAACTCATAAACAGAGCTATTGGGAGCCTACAAACACCCAACCCTACCAATTTCGGTTTGGTCATGGGCAGATCATGGTTCCCAAACCTGCTAGACTGTTTTCAAGACAGTCACCCAGGACATACATCAATGAAATGAGCTACACATGTCCCACATAGACCTTGAAAAGCCCTTTGCCAACATCCCAGACACATGTCGTATCCACAAAATCAACAACCTGTGCATAAATATGTCTGTCATCTGATGGATTGCCAACTGGGGCACAGATAGATCACACAAGGTAAGAAGTTAAGAAGAGTGGTCTCCTGTACAAGCTGGTAACAACTGCTGTCCCCCATGGCTCAGACCTGGGACCCCTCCTGTCTAGTGCATACTTTTCAGAAATACAGTCAAACACACGAGGGCTATGTTTAGCAAAGTTTGTGGATGACTGCCAAAAAGTTGTCATAATCGATGTGTGGGACAACAGAGACATCCTTAAAAAGGGTCTCAGTCAGACAGATGTGGTGTCAAAATTATGGTCTCCAGCTACAGTCATAAAAATACCACATAGGTGCCAACACCCTAAATATGAAGATGACAACAAGGGATCTATGGACACATGTGGATAGTCATCTCTACTTCCAGAAACACATTCACAAAGTGGTCAGAAAATCATGCTATGTGTTCCCACAAACTGCCAAGGTCTTTGCATGTAGGTCAAAGGAAGTTCCCTCTACTCATCAATCATCAGACCCGTCAGAGAGTACCACAACACACTTGCGATGAATCTGACTAGGCACCTTCAGCAGCTGGAAAGACCACTGAAGTACCTCAACAAGAGGATTACTGGCCTCAAACAGTTACCCCATGCAACAAGACTGAATTTAACTCAATCTGTACTCTGTTGCATACTGTCTACTCAAGAGATCTCTGCCCAACAGATAGGTCCATGTCATGGCAACACTCAGATCTGCTCTGAGTTCCAGCTCAATGGCACTAAATATACAGACCCAACTGATATTGCCAACATCCTGGCAGATAGGATCAGTGTTAATGTTACCCCCCTCACACCCATGAAAGAGCACATCTCTATAATGGAAGACTGCAAAGTTGCTGTTATCACAGCTGCACAGGTTAAAAAAACACTCTCCAAAGCCAATATCATAGCATCCATGGGACCAGATAACTTCCCAGGCTGTGTTCTACACAAACTACAGAACGAACAGGCACCACACTGATGTACCATGTTCAGTCATAGCCTCACCTCAAGCTTTGTGTCTGCTGAATGGTGCACAGCAATGTTTATCCCACTACACAAGGGTGGAGACATCACAGACCCCAGGAACGAGCACCCCATTATCCTGATGAGCCTGCTGTTCAAGGCCATGGAATGTATCATCATACAACTTATAAAAAAAGACATTGGTAATCTCCAAACTCTGGACCACAACCATGTTGGGTTTGTAAAATGTAGATCATGTCTCCTAAACCTGATAGATGAGATTAAAGCAGTCACCAGAACCGTAGACAAGGGTATGGTGATTCGCACAGCCTATGTAGACCTTGCCAAGACTTTCAGCACTCTGGAATTATAGATAAACCCACTAAAGTAGGTATAAATTGCTATGTCACAAGATGGGTTGCCAACTGGCTTACTGACAGAACACACACTGTGAAAGTAGCAGACTCCAAGTATGACTTTGGACCAGTGATGAGTGCAGTACCACAGGTTCCAGTCATGGGTCCTGTCCTGTTTTTTATCTACTTCCCTGAAGTAAACTTTAACATGGAAGGTCTGTGGCTAATGAAGTTTCCAGATGACTGCAAACTAGGAGCCATAATTGTAAATACTAAAGATGTGGACATCCTACAAAAGGGCCTCACTGAGACAGATGGCTGGTGTCAAAGCCATGGGCTATAGCTCAATGCCAAAAAGTGCATTGTCATCTCCTTTGGTAAAAACTCTGTAGCCATGAAATACAACATAAGCGGTAGTATACTTAACACTGAAAGTGTGATATGAGACCTTGGGTCACTGGTGGACAGTGGACAAACCTGTGATAATCACATCCCCACAGTAGTCAGGAAATCCTTCTATGTGGAACACCTCATCACAAAAGGTGTCTCATGCAGAATAGAAGAGGACATTGTTCCCCTCTACTCAATCACTCACTAGATCCATAATAGAGCACAATGCCCCTTTTGCTATGTACCTCACAAGATATCTACAACAACTGGAAAGCCTGCAGCAATACCTCACAAAGAGCATTAGCAGCATGAAATACATGCCATACACAGACCATCTCAAAATGCTCCAGCTGTACTCTCTCGCATATCGCCTACTCAGAGGTGATCTCTGCCTAACATACAAAGCTATGTCAAACACAGAGCTGTTGGATATGCTCCACATAAAACACTCACAATCCCTCTGATCTTCAACCCCAAAACCACGAGTGAAATACAAAAGGAAGGGGTTTATCCATTTACCTTATGGATGCCCACACCTTCAGGTTAGTGGCACAGCATGAGGCCTTGGAGACCATGCAAGTGCAACTAACATCGGGCAAAGCTACTTATCAGATTGTTGCCTGCTACAGATCACCTACCTTGTCTCAGGAACCTCACTCAGTATTCCTGAGAACAGTGGAAAATATAAAGGTCCTGTCAGACACCATTATATGAGGAGATTACAACTACTCAAACAGTGAGTGGGAGAATTACTCATGTACAATGTCCTTTGCCCAATGATTCCTAGAGTTTAAAAACTGAAACGCCCTCGAACAGCTGGTCACCACACCCACTAGAGGTGACAACATACTGGATCTGATCACCACCAACATGGGGTACCAGTGTTCCACAACAGAGATAAACCCCTCGCTGGTAATATTAGATCATAAAGTAATCACACTGGACATCCACATCCCACCCCACCCCCACTCAAGGAAACCACTGTGAAGACATTTTCAAAAGCAAACTGCACACTTCCCAAGACCAAAGTGGAAAGTTCCAAAGCCCCCTTGCTATAAGATAATGCTATACAATCTGCCGAATCATTTACAAGTGCATTCTATGAGCAACTACAGGGATGCATGGATCGAGACATCCCAAATAAAACCAAGATGCACTCCTCCAAAAATAAGAAACCAGTCTGGTGGTCATCGCCCATAAATAAGCTATACAATAGAAGGAGGAAATGAACACATGATAGAGCAAACTTCACAAAAGGAAAGGCATTACTGATCATTATTAGGAAGAAACAATGATCGCTCATAAAATAATCCAAGGCCAGTTTCTAAAGACAAATTGCCAAGGAATGTTAAGAATAACAAACACAAAGCCTTCGTTAACTATACCAAACATTTAGGTGGCAACTTCCAAATATGCTGTCAGCTACAGAAAAATGGCAATAAATAAACTGAACCAACTTACATTGCCCCATCCTAGGGGACAAGTTCAGTGCAGCCCCCCCCCATTACCCCCAAAAGGGCCTGTGTCCATCCCAGAAGAATGCAGAACCCCCGACTTCATGGACATGCAGGTAAAGACAGCCCTCTCCAAAGCTAAGAACACAGCATCAATGGGACTGGATGGTGTCCCAGGC
Source organism: Protopterus annectens (assembly GCF_019279795.1). Classification (NCBI taxonomy): domain Eukaryota; kingdom Metazoa; phylum Chordata; order Ceratodontiformes; family Protopteridae; genus Protopterus; species Protopterus annectens. The sequence continues at coordinate 546,487,873 of NC_056736.1, forward strand.
TGCTTCTTACACCAGCCCTAAAAGGAACTACACCCTCACCTACATTTACTGTCCAGACTCAACCTTACCACAGGCTATGTACCCAAAGAATGGCATACACCAACAGTCATCCAGCTTCACAAAGGGGGTGCCACAACAGAACCTGGAAACCATTGCCCTATAGGTCTACTCAGCCTGTTCTGCAAAGCTATGGAGCAAATTATCATGGAACCCATAAACAGAGACATTGGGGACCTCCAGACACTGGACTCTTACCAGCTTGTCCTTGTTAAAGGCAGATCCTCCCTCCTAAACCAAGTTGGATTATTTGAAACAGTTACCAAGGACATTGATGGAGGTGAAAGCAGTCTACACAGCCCACCTGGACCTCACTAAGGACTTTCAACACCATTCCCCACTCTGTCATCATGGACAAGCTTACCGGCTTGAACATTAACAGCTATGTCACAGGATGGGTGGCCAACTGGCTCACAGATCAAACACACATGTTCAGAGGTGTGGGTGCCATGTCCAACTCTAAAACAGTCACAAATGGCATCCCACAGGTCTTGGTCCTGGGACCCCACCTGTTCAGTAGATACTGCTCAGAGGTACAGGCAAGCACGGGAGGAGTATGGCTGATCATGTTTGCAGTTGACTGCTAACTGTGGTCCATAATCAACTCTACAGCTGACACAGACATCCTCCAGAAGGGTCTTACAGAGACAGATACCTGGTGTCAAAACAATGCCCTTAAGCAAAATGCCAAAGAATGCATAGTCATCCCCTTTGGATAAAACAAAGTGCACACAAATTACCACATAGGTTGTAATCCAGTATGTACGGAGAAAGTAATTATGGGCCTGGGGACTCAGGTAGATAGTAAACTCTCCTTTTATGATCACATGGCCAAAGTGTTTAGAAATTCCTTCTATGTAGCCCACTTAATGTCACCTAATGTAATCCACTTTGTCTAGTCTGATGATGTCACCATCCTACAAATATACCTGTGGAAAACGGACCTCCCAGTAATGTGTATAGCATGTTGTGTTAATGCGTACTCCTCCAGGATCATAATGTAGTTAGGTCAGGGATTGAATCCTGTACTTGACATGTGTGTGTGTTTGTGTGATCTCTTTGGAGAGGAGCAACCTTTGTGTAGACTACTAAATCACCTTAAAAGTGGTATACTCATCTTTGTCAAGTCTGATGATGTCACCATGCTTCAAATATACCTGTGGAAAATGGAGCTCCCAGTAATGTGTATAGCACATCGTATTAATGCATACTCCTCTAATGTCATAAAGTAGTTAGGTAGGGGGTTTGAATCCTGTACTTGACAACTGTGTGTTTTTGTGTGATCTCCTTAGAGCAAAGCAACCTTTTTGGAGACTACTAAAACACCTTAAAAGCGGTATACTTATCTTTGTCAAGTCTGATGATGTCACCATCCTACAAATATATCTGTGGAAAAAATAACTCCCAATCATGTGTATAGCGTGTGGTGTTAATGTGTACTACCCTAGTATCGTAAAGTAGTTAGATATTGGTTTAAATCCTGCACTTGACAGCTGTGTGTGATCTTCTTGGAGAGGAGCAACCTTTTTGTAGACTATTAATACACCTTAAAAGTGGTATACTTATCTTTGTCAAGTCTGATGATGTCACCATCCTACAAATATACCTGTGGAAAGACAATCTTCCAGTAATGTGTGTAGCACATCATGTTAATGTGTACTGCTCTATTATCATAAACTAGTTAATTCAGGGTGTGACACAGTTGGTCAATGAGTTGTTGGTTTTGCTTTTACTACTGCATGACATATCACTATGACAACAGTATGTGCATTGCACATGTCAGGTAGCTGTATGGCAAATACATATATGTACATGTGACCTCAATTATTTCATAGGTGGGAACCCTGCTCTCTCTATGAACACATATGTTATCTTTGCCAGAGTGTGCTGCCACTTTCCAGACCTTAGGTCACATCTGTTTGCTTGTGACAAGCCCAGCCACTGCAGTGATCCCTGGCCTAGGTTATCCATGCCACACACACTCATTACGGTTTCTATTGAATAGTGTCAGTGAGGATTTATGCCTGAGCTATATTTCAGACCTGTTCAAATGCAGCAAAGTCTGTCAGTGATGGCTATTCATTATAGGTTTACAACAACCTTTGTGGATATGCATGCAGATCCCTTATTGCTTATGTGATCCACCGAGGGATTTCAAAATACCTTTGGAAATGTGATTACCAAAGGAGAGATGACATAACACTTGGCTGTATGTACTCATCGGTACCTGTTCATCATGTTGGCGGCTACTGCCTATGTGGTACTGTGGGGATACTATGTTTAGTAAAAGTGTATGACTATGCTTTAGTTGGCTTATAGCTTTACAGCATGGGTTTGACAATAGGTATCTGTCTGTATGATACCCTTGTGGAGGATGTGTGCGTCATCTGGAGAATGCATTATAGGCCACAGTTTGCATTTCCAGATGTAGATGGGCATATCCCTACTGTGTTTTCTTGTACCTAAGAGAGCTATATGCCAAACAGGAGTGGTCCCAGGAATGGGTGCAGGTGTACACCACTGGTTACTGGCATAGTATAGTACCTGAAGTATCCAAATGTTACTGTGTGTCCTACATCTGTGTGCCAGTTGTCAAGACATCATCTAACAATCGTTTATGGTCAGGCTGTTGAGGTTATGTATACTACCAGAATGCAAACCAATGACAGATAGTAACAGTATCATCCACAGCACAGTGTCAAACCATGTCATACACACATGTGTACCCAAGTTCCAAGATGTGTGTAGTGCAATGCATACTGGCCACCAATAGAAACTATGGAGTGTTAACACTCTGTAATACAGGGCATGTCACCCTGCCTATGTGTCCACTATGCACGTACATGCAGACAGTGCACCTCCACCATGTTCACAAATGTACACCTGCAAATCTGTGCTGCACACATCCCACACATACTGTCCACTCTCTAACACATGCTGCCAATACTACACACATCAGCAAAGTGGCATGTGGGCGGACAATACACAATTGGAATTAACATTGGTGTAAACAATACTACATTGACAATCATAGCTTTAATGCATAATGCCTGCTCAGCTACACCTCCAAGGATATCATTACACTTTACTGCTGACAACATGCTAACATTGCTATACTGCTATAAAGTCACCCTGTGCATCACCACAGTGTTAGCCTGTTCCTGCATCAATGTTACAGATGACAAGAGGTGGCACAGGTTTCATCATATGCACAGGGTGTGTTGTTGGTTTGCCAGAGGCCTACATTGAGCCATACAATTGACATGTATGTGTGTGTGTGTGTGTGTGTGTGTGTGTGTGTGTGTGTGTGTGTGTGTGTGTGTGTGTGAGGGCCAAGAGTACTGCTATGGGCCAATGTTGATGTAATGTGTGTGGGTATGTGTTAGCGCTAGGTATCTGGTTTATGTGTGTGTGTGTCTGCATGCACACAGTTCCACCATGTGGCTGCCATATATGGGGATTTGTAAGACAGCCACAGACTGTACCTGCCAGGCTTTACAGATCACTGTCTCTGGCCACGAATATGGTACCTGTGCCTGGCAGGGGCACTATTGACATTATCAGGCACTAAGCCAGACTGGGTACTATCCTCAGAGGTAGACAGATGTACACTGGACCCAGGTCCCTGCTGGGACTGGCCAGAGCCACGTGCACGTGGTCTTCTAGGATGGTCTATGGACAGCCCAGCCCAACATTGCTGGGGCTAGTACTGGCACTACGGGAGCGGCTGTGACTTGAGGGATGTCCACAGTGACTGCCAGCTGCTGATGTTGTTGGCATACATCCACGTTGATGTCTCAACAGTCCTGCACTGTCCTGACACATAGACATGACATTGCAGAGAACATCTAATGTCTCACCCCAATGTCTATTAGTGACCTCAGTGTAATTACGGATGGCACCTGCTTGGTCATGGATACTGTCATTTAAAGTGGTGTTATGTTCCCTCTGTGCTCTTAGTCCCTGTCTGGTGTACCGTTCCATTCATGCCTGTGCCTCCATGACAGCCTGGAACATGCATGAGGTTGTAAGACCTGTGACATCTGCCAGGGGCACGATGACCAGCAGTGCTCTGACGAGAACCCCTGGACATCTCCCTATGTGGTACCATTCCAGACATCTGGGTATGGCTGCTGTTTTGGGATGCATGTGCCATAGATACCACACTATCCTAGCCAATGGCGACTGTACACTGTCTCTCAGCTAAGGGCATTGGTGATGGATGTATTGGCAGTATGACTGTGTGCATGGATAGGGTGGACACTTGTGTACTGTTAATTGGTGGCCCAACGATAGACCCTGGCAAACATGTCTGTGCCTCAACACACCTATCCTCATTATCACTATGTGTGTCAGTGACATCAGGTTCCCTGCTGCAGTGAACAAGCCCAACCTCAGCACCTGTGAGAGGAAGACAGGAAACACACTTTACGACCTGTACATGATGTTGGAACACATGCACACATGCACACATGAACACATGCATACATGAAAACATGTACACATGCACACATGCACACATGAACACATGAACACATGCACACATGCACACATGCACACATGAATACATGAACACATGAACACACACACACACACACACACACACACACACACACACACACACACACACACACACACACCACCAGCAATCCAGAACATACTCAATAGTGGTTGATGGCGAGGTACAGTATCACAAGCCAAACAATCATATCACATGTGTCAGCATGCGGGAAGTGTGTTGCTCAACAGCATGCAGTGCCAATGTTGACAGTCCTTGAAAATAACAGTACACATGGCTTTGATGCATGTGTGTTGTTGTTCAGTGATTGGACTCACCCTTGAATGCACTGTGTACATGGACACAACATTGCTGTACAAGTCTTAAAAGCTCTTCAATGTCCTGTGCATCATCACTCACAGGTACACATACCATGGTTGGATGTGTATCTGTGTGTCACAGAGATATCCATTTCTGACTAGAGCATCTGTGTCTTTAGCAGATAATTGTGGACACAGGTTTAGCTCATGCATGCTATGTATACACATAGGATGAGTTGTGCAGGTATACCTGATGGAATATCATTGCTCAACATAGCCATTGTACAGTGGTTATGGTGAGTGTAGAACATATTGTGGACATGCCAGTGCCAGCCATGACATGGCAAGCTACATCACAACTGCAACATTAAACATCACACATACCCAATGTGTGTCATGTGACCTATACACTCAATAGCATTACAAGACATATATGTGTCACTTTGTGCAAATGGTGATTGCTATGCATATTTTGTATAGGTGCTTATGTTTGCACACACACAACATTGAGGTGTATAGCAATGAATGCTATGTGTAGTACTGTGGTTACTGTAACTGGATGGGTTATAGTACCGTGAGCCATCATCATGCAGCATCATGTGGTCACTCAAGGCTACTAATGTGTGCCAGACTGGCAACTATCATGCTGTACCTGAACTGCAGTACTGTGGCTACATACAACATTTCACAGACAGTTGTTACATGGGTTTGTAAGGTGCCCAATATGAGCATTGCCTAACATGAATGTGTTGTCTGTTGAAGAGTGTCGCACTGCCACATGATAGGCCTCTACCCCTCTGGTATATTATGTGTGCTGTGTGGATGACATTTGAGATACTGGAGTGTGACCTTACAGTGGGTGTCTGAATACACCATGTGTAGCATATTAACATGTACTGCGTATGATAAAGTTGTGCATGTTGTGTGCATGTGATTCGACTCTGCCTATCCAATGTCCACTACAGTGTAGCCACAATTGTTTGGGATGCTCTGTGTATTGCATGTGTTTGAGGCAGCTACTCACGTTACTGAGATGTGCATAGTCTCACAGCAAACATGCACAGCATGCATTATGCGTAGGTGTGTTACATGTGTACATGGCCTACACCTCACCTATGATATGCACATGTTATCTGCAATATTAAATTTAAAACACACTCACCAGCATGGGTCTGCTGCCCTGCTGTCACACCAGAGGGATCTACAAGGATATGAGACAGTTTGTCAGTGGCAACAACTGTGGCATTGCTACTGTGGGTTTGCAATCTTACAGTAGTACAATGGTTGACAGTCACAGACCTACAGATTATGTTCCAAATTATCAGTATTGTACAACACCATGCTCCACATCTTCTAACTGCACAGTACACATCTCACATATGCATGATCTACCAATCAAGGTAACAGTAGTCTACAGATATGCCATTTTATCTGCACGCTCCATGTGAACTTGCTGGGTGGTTCCGGCCTCCATGATGATACATGTGTGCTGTTGTTGTTGTTGGCCAGGAGCCATCAGGCTCAAGAGTAGCCCCTCCACTCTGGTGAGGGGGGGTGAATGGTTACCCCACCACCTGTGTCAAGCCATTGTCTACGGACATCAGACGCATGCTGCCAGACATGTCTAAGTAAATCACTGCAATGATGGCGTACCTGCTCATATGTACGGTTATGCATGCCTATGTCATTTACCCTACGGACAACATCTTGCCACAATGCAGTCCGCTCATGCTGGTCCTGGCTGGTTCTGGAGAAAAGCAGGGTGTAGTGCTGAACCAGACTAGTTGTTCTTATTTCATCCTCAGCTGGACTATAGGTAGGGTTGCGATGGTGGGCCATGGCCTTGGAAGACAATGAAACAATATGTGTGAACAAGTCATGTGACACACTTAAAATTCTAAAGTACAGATATCACTGAACTGCCATATATAGCAACCTATTGGCTGTCAGAGGATGCACACTTTCAATACCACATATCAGTGCTCAACCCACAACTGCCTGACAATGCCTGGCACACTCTATATATTAAACCATGTTCTGCACAGCAACAAAGACTAACCAGTATGCAAGACTATACAACAGTACATGGCACACTGTATGTGACACAATGCACCACCTAGCCACAGGAGGTATATATCAAGCTAATGCATAAAGAAATATGTCATCCATTGCAATGATTGTAAAGTCCAGTTACAGTATTACCAGTATACCACACTAGTTGTTGATGGCAAACCCCTTCCTAACACATGTGCACATTCGTGAATATAGGTGGCATACTGCTGTACTAGACTATACATGTTGCTAGATACGCACTTATATCCTGTAACACACATATGACTGAGGGCATGTTACAGGCATACCCACACACACACATCAGACATACATACAAGACACAAAGGTATGGCAACCCAGATGAGCTTTACCTGTGTACCATACAGTACTGTGTGTCAGTACTTACAAAACCTTATGCCTGAGGTATGTAATCTGTGAGGACTACAGGGAACACACAAAACAGTGGTTCCAAGCAATGTGGACATACACCATACTGTGCTGTTTAAGCCTACAGCTTCAGGTAGTACTACAGTTCATACGGGATTTGGATTCTCCAGCAGTACCAGTCAATAAGCATACATGTACTGCTTTAGCCTACAGTGGCACACCCCAGTCAACACCAAGAGACTATGTCAGACCGTATGCCATACTGCCTTTTCTGCCTAGCAATAGCATACACATCTTTTGCTGAGATCAGAGCTAGGACACAAAATAACATGACAGAAACAGTTTCCCACTAAGCTATCATACATATACACAACTTTGACACATTCACCAACACATTCACCATCACACTCAGTCAACCTCACATAGCAATTACTGCAACAAGTACATGTGGGTGTGTATCGGTTCATAGGTAGGTAATAGGCTATTGGCCCTAGGGCCTATAGAAGACTAGCCATATGGTACCCTGGCCTTTGACACCCATGTAATTTAATTTCATGTGCCTCTGTCAAGCAGAGCCACAGAGGTGATTCCCGAGGTGTATTTCCTATCTCCCATCCAATCATCAAGATTATTCATGATGACTGCTAATGAGGAGAATTGTTTGCTATTGATAGGTAGTTTGTTCCAGAGTATGAGATCACTCTGAGATAGGGATCTATCCCTCCAGCATGTTCTGTTTATTGAGGTGACAAGGTTTAGGTCCCTAGATCATGTAGCTCATAGGGATTGTAATCTGTTTACGTGGAGCATGTCCAACAGCTCTGGGTATGACATAGGTTTGTATGTTAGGCAGAGGTCACCTCTGGGTAGGCGGTATGCAACACAGTCTAGCTGTGGTTTTGTGAGACGGTCTGCATACAGCATCTGTTTGAGGCCGGTAATACTCTTTGTGAGGTATGTCTGTGGCCTTTCCAGTTGCTGTAGATGTCTTGTGAGGTACATACCAAAAGGGGCATTGTACTCTATAGTGGGTTTTATGAGTGATGAGTAGAGGGGAACAATGACCTCTTTTTCCATGGATGACACACCTTTTGTGATGGGGTGTGCCACATAGACAGATTACATGACTAGTGTGGCACTGTGATTATCAAAGGGGAGACTACTGTCCACCTGTGTCCCATGGTCTCTTACCACACTTTTTGTGTTAAGTAGACTACCACCTATGTGGTAGCTCATGGGTACAGAGTTTTTACCAAAAGGGATGCCAATGCATTTTCGACATTGAGCTTGAGGCCATGGCTTTGTCACCAGGCATCTGTTGCAGTAAATATGACCCTGTCTCTCTCTCTCTCTCTCTCTCTCTCTATATATATATATATATATATATATATATATATATATATATATATACACATACATATAAACATCCATTGGTGTACATATAGATATACATATAGGCACATATACAGTCCACCTTTCATGGTGGGAATATCAGTTATGCGAAGGTTGTGAGGTTTAGAGTTATGTAATAATATTGCACAGTCATGTGTAGAATGCATTGAAGGTGTTCTCAGCCCATGTAGCTTTAGCAGGACTCACTGGCTGCAACACTGCAAACCTAACAAATCATACCCACTGCATTTAACCACCACATGTCATATACCAACACTGTATGCTGTCTTGTTTGCCACACAAAACAACCTACATAGAAATATGCACATAACAACCTTCACCAACATATATATGTCCACCCTTCACAAACAGTCGCAGTATGTCCCTTGCTGTATGCACATGTACAGATGCTAATATATCTGACAGAGAAATAACTCACCGTATGTGTGTGCCATACACACACAAGGTCCACACTGTTGTACATCTGTGGACCTCACGGCTGACTTGTTAGGCCTTGCTGCAACATGAACAGGTGTCACATGTGAGCACACAGTAATATTAGAGGGTGTATATATAGCTGCAAATGCTAGGTTAGCATACTAGCCTGGTACAGCAGTTGCCAATGCTAAGCTACACATTAATATGACTATCATGCATGTGTTACTCTGTCACATCCATGTTTATATAGCTATATGCACTACTCCCCCCAAACAGCCATTGTACACACTACTGTACAGAACACAGATAACATGGATCAGATGTTTGACATTTAATGCTGAGCTACATATGTCACAGTTATGTCCCACTGCACACAGCTACACATTGATTCATCCAAGGCAGTAGTTATGCAGGGCATCCGTGCATAGATACATACTGCTGCCACATATGGATGTTTCAAAGTATGTAGAGTACTCTTCAAAAACATCTACTACATGCCAGTAAATACATATCTGTTACATACCTTTCCTTTCTATGTGTTTGTAGTTTTCAGTTCGGTGTGTCTTTTATTTTTTTTATTTTATTTTTTTTCTGTTGATGTTGATGTGGGTGGGTGTGTGTGTCTGTCTGTCTATCTCTCTTTCAAGAGCTGCAATGGACTGATTGCATGTGTGGACAGCAAGTACAGCCTGCTTTTATAGGTATCTGCACATGTGCATGTGATGGCCTGTGCACCAATTGCTGGCCACCATTTGGTAAATGCACACAGCCTGCTGTGTGGTAATTGCAGTACTCACTGTCATAGCAACCCAACGCTATAAATTGCTAAGTCAGGTAGGCATAGCCCTTTCAGCTTTCCAAAGTGGGGCCCATGCTTGTTTGCCATGGACACCGTTGTTTAAGTCAAAAGGTTGGTATACGTCTTTTATCTGAAGCTAGGAGTGTAGCCAGTGATTTAAATGTTGTACTCAGACCTGAATGTTGCACTTCCAGTACACAGTTGTCAGTGTAGAATTGTACTCACCCCTACAAATGCTAACACAAGATACATGGGAGTATGTAGTTTCTTTTTCTACTTATACAATTAACTGTCATACATAAGTAGTTATTGAGATGTATTAATTTGGCACATGAACTGTTTGTGAACTGCTATACTGTGAATATTAATGTACTCACGTCTGCACAGTCTGTGCTTTTTTATTATTGACATTAGCACAGGATGCTCAAGAAAACTGGACAGTTACAGTACTGAGTATGCCTACCTACATCCTTGGTGGACCCTGAACACACAGGTATATTGTACATTTGGGTGGGGATTGTCCTGCTATGATACAGTGTGGGGGTTGTAAAGTGCTGCTGTAACATTATTTACTGCTAGAATGACCAGTTCTCTTATCACAGTCATGTAATGCAATTCCACAACTGCTGGTAAAGTTCCACAGAACAGGTTTTGTGTTATATCATTCCTATCTTTCCTTTACATTCACTCATTCAAATGCATGATATATCTATTTCAGCAACAACCTGCTGTATATCTACTGTGGCTTGGTGGTGTTTCAAGCAGTCTAGTGTGTCCAAGGTCTGGGGTTCAAGACTGAGAGAGGTGTTTTATTTTGCTGCTGAGCAGAACAAGGGCCCTCACATGCAGGGTGACTAAGGCACTTTTAAGCAGTTGTAAGCGGGTGTGTGCAAAGCTTAGCAATACTTAGCTAAGCACACACAAGTGCACACTCACGCAAACCCGCTAACTACTGCTTAAAAGTGCTTACTCCCACTAACCCCCACGCTCATTTCTTTGAAAGAAAAGAAAATGGGGAGATAGGAAAGTGATGAAAAAGGGGCACAAAGAGGGAAAGACAGTAGGGAAAACAGCTAGGAATGTGCAGACAGATATAGGGAAGGTCCATAGCTGCCCATTTCTTTAACAGCAACAGCTGTGCATATGCAATAAATTTGGAGGGAAATATGAAACCTTCCACCCCTGAGAGAGGGGTGAGGACAACAAAGTATGTTGTACTGCCAATTAAATATCAGTTTATGTGTCCAGCGGACATGTGTGCAAAATGGACAGCTATATATGGGGCGTAATCTTTTTTTGGGAGCAGATTGCCCTTATTTTTCTGGTGAGAGTGGAATGTGGGGTAGGGGAAGTAGGTATATTTGGGGAGGTAGGTTGGGGAGGTAAACAAACAAGATGCATACAGGGGTGGAATATGACATGTGGTGGATGAACACCATTGATGGGGAAGGATGCTTGGAAATCGCAAGCCCATGAGCCCACAGATGGCAACAGTGGAACTGAGATCCCCACCCATGGGCAGTCACCACTGCATCTTCACAGCCCAGAGGGTGGATGTGCTGGGGGCAGCATAGGAGAGGCAGGCTCACCAGTAAGTCTCACCACTCATGCCTCAAGCTGGCATAGAGGATCAGTGACTGAATGCTCGATCTCCCTATGCACCACAGCCCGGACCGTTCGGATGGTGATAGGAGGCCCTCCTCTGGCCACGCTTGCACGGGGGGAATGAGCCCCATCCCCTGCAGCGCTTCCACCTGAAGGTGGCACAGAGCCAGTGGAGGAGGAGGTCCTGGGTTTGGCACTGGACCTGCTGGTGCCAGGTGCCATCGCCAGCTGAGGTGGGACTGGTGGGTCCCCTGGGACTGGCCTTCCCATACGTTCTATGTTTAGGAGGATTTTATGACAATATGGGTTGGTAACAGCCAACATCAATCCAAATTAGTTGTAACAGCATGCAGTAGTATTCCTGTTAACCCAACACACCAGAGTTCCAACAGTTGAACAGCAAGCATAACAAATGCATATATAGAACAACAGTGGACATTCCAACAGCATGCAGGATTGATTGGTGGCAACAGGCCACCAAGATTGTGGTATTTGAACAGGGTGCATGCATCAAAGTAAATGCAGATATTTATAAACCAATAGGATATATGTCCCAACAAATGTTTTGAGATTAGACATACCCATTGAGGTGTGGAATTGCATTGTTTATGCACATACAGTAGGGTGTAAAAAGATACCTCCATTAACAACTTATATATACTTATAGTTTACACTGCATTCCTATTGACTGCAGGTATATATCCCCTACATGTATTATTACACTAGGCAATGTCCGTTAAATTGTGAAATGGGTTTTGCTAGTTCTTTATATACCTGACCTGTATCTGACATACAAACTGTCCAGGATGCAGATGTTACTGCTACGTATTTATATATATTTTTTATATTTATATATCTATGTATCTGGATGTGTTCAGGTGACATTATCAGTTATATTTTAACAGCCACCTACATTTCTAGCAGCACACTGACATTTCTGTGGAACACAATAACAAGCTACTCATGTGCCAGATTAACCTGTACATGCCGGCCATGAACCAACAATTGAGGACTGTATATATGCTTAACAGCTACTGGCATTCCCTTCATCCACTTTATATGGTCCTACCCAAGTGTGGGTTGACAGCGCTTAATACAACAGTACTATTTCTATAATGCAACAGCACTACAACATATCGAAAAAAGTGACACGGACACACTCCAGGAATTATACCTTTATTAATTACATTACACACTTTTTATAGAGGCTCTCTCATTTATTTGATATATCAGTGCATGCAGAAGACTTATTCAAGATGTATTATACCTTTATTAATGGGTTACAACACTCTTTTTCAGGCTCTCTCATTTATTTTATATAACAGTACATGCAGAATAATTACTAACCTGCCTGGTGGTACAGCCTTAGCAGCCTATCAGCATAAGCTTGCTGATTTGCAGCACGGACACCTGCAGCTGTGAAGTAAATGAAGTGATATTGAGACATACCTATCCATAATATAGACTACGATAGCAATTCTTACATACTTCATTCCATGGGTACCTACTCAGTAGTGGGGCATTTTCCATCCCAAGGGCCTCCTCTAGCCACTGGTTCAGTTGGTCCTCCTTGCATCTCTTCAGGTCTGAGTAGTGGTGTCTGACCTGCTCACCAGTCTGAGGGACGCCTGTGGCACTGGTGAGATCATGAGCTAGATGGTTCTAAGCTTCTGCTTTGTATTCGGTGCCCTGGAACTGGTCCTGCAGGAGTCTCTCATCATGATTATGGACAAGGAGCCAAACCATTACTTTTGACTCCTCAATGCCCCAACGTTGCACTCAAAATCGAGACCCCTCTCCAACACTGGCCATGCTGACTGCAGATGGGACCTACAATCAGTTATGGCAAGTATTCCCGCCTATGGAACTTAAATATGTCTCATTCCCCGCACTTATTTGTGATTGGCTGGTTTTGAAAAATCTCAGCTGAAAGCACACCAGCTTAGCAATGGGTAAACTTCCATTGATATGTATGTGTGTGTTGAAAATGCATGCATATGAAAAGCTGTCATGGCTTAGTGGTTTAGTACTGTGATTATGGTGCACAGTGTCCCGGGTTTGAGACCTTTCATTGCTTTTTATTTTACTACTGGCCGGACCAACTAGGAGGTGTGGCTGTGTTTAGCCGACTTTGCTCAACTTTGCCTAACGTTGCTCGATGTTGCTTGACGTTGCGCTAGTTAGCACGGTGCACAGCTACGCACAAACATGTTTTGTTTGCGCTAGTTTGCACGATGCGCAGGTCTGTACAAAGCCATTGCGCTAGTTAAAGCAGTGCTAAGCTATGAGCAATTATACTTAAATTTGCTTAACACTGGTAAACTTTGCTTAGCAGTGCTTCGCATTGCTTAAGATACATTACTTATGCATTCATCAGTATGCATAACCATTTCACCTTTATATATATAGATATATATATATATATATATATATATATATATATATATATATATATATATATATATATATATATAATATCGTTCACTACTGCATAGGCCATCTCAATGCTTTTTACTAAAATTTAACAGGCAAATGTCAGGAATTATTTTTATATACAGATTTCCTACAGAAAATAGAAAGGGGAGTGGTGGGATTCCAACCGGGAATGCTTCCGCTTTGTGTGAAGGCTCTACCACTGCACTATTGCGATTTGGTGTAATTTGCATATAAGTTTCTTATTATCCTCTTCAATGTCTAAACTGATAACTGTAGCTAAGCAATGGGCAAACCCACGCAAATACGGGCAGCTATATCGGGAATAATAAAAAAAGAAATAAAAGTTTTACATTTTCTAAGTGTACAGGGTTTTAGAATGTGGGGGAGTGTAGTGTTGAGTATGTACACATTTGAGCGGACTCGCTCATGTCAGTTGACATTTGCTGATTGACGGACTTGCAGGGGCATGGATTTTTGGACTACTCGGCAGTCTGACACACCCCCTGCACTTGTGCACACTCCATGTTAGCCTTAGAGTTGAGTCAGCATGCCCTCATGAATATGCATGGCGTGCTGACGTCTTACTATTAGGCTGCAGTTTCCGTGTAAGACTAAATTAGTCTTACACGGAGGATTAGTGAATCCCGGGGAATATCTTCATAATAACTCAACTTGTAATTGTTAAATTCTAGCCTGCCTTTAACAACACTGGCATTACTTGCCTACATTATACTGATTCAGTTCATTGTCAATTTGCCTTTACTGTTTTGCACTGACTCCCTACTGAGTCTTCTTAAAAAAAAAAAAAAAAACTCTTTTCATTCATTGCTTTTTACTGACGACATTGTTGCTGTGTAACTTGTAATTTGTAAATAACTGATCCACTGTTTCAAGGAATTGCTCTGTGACAAAGTTTGTCTCAAAACAACTAGGACATTGCTTCTACTTACAGTACTAATAATGAAAAGTGTACATAGGCTTACTACTGCTTCTAGCAAGCATATACTGTGTTACTGACTGTATTTTATTCATTTATTTGTAGCTATGTAGTTCATGTTATTTTATACATTCATTTGTAGTTTTTCATTATTGTTTTGTCTGTTACTAATTGTACGTGCTATTGTGGAGCGTTTCTCCCTGGGCCTCCTCTGAAAAAGGGCTTTTGCTCAGTCAGACATTCCTGGTTAACGAATGTCAAATAAATAAATACATAAATAATAAAATGAGCTAAATAGACTGAAACTACATTAATTGAAGTGAGTACAGTTTAAGTGAATGATTGACAGTGGAACACCACAAAGCTGAGGTATGCATAGATAATATTTCATTAAGGCACAGTAAAAATAAAACTGATGGGACAATAGAGAATAACCTAAATACAGTAAAATAATACAAAACAATGGCAGCAAACATGACAGACATGTTTGTATTTGAGTCAGGATGCAGCTAGGCAATCAGGCTGCCAAAACCTTGACAGAGCTGTATAAGAAGTAAGTAGACAGAGAATCTCCCTGTGATGATAAATATATATGCACTTTGGATTAAATTGAAATTAAAGAAAGAAATGCCACAAAATCTTGGGTGACTATTTCCAGTATATCTCTGTAAATAGACAGATTCTGTGATATCTCTATTATGGGCATTACTAAGCACCTCATTGTGTTTCTTTACATTTGATAAGAGAAAAGGGGCTGAAACATTTTGGTCTTCAAAGTAAAGGTGAGTATGGCCTCCATCAACCATGAGGGAAAGATATTTAAATGTCCACCTTTGGTGGAATTTCTGAGTGGAGAAGTTTGAATAAAATATGGCTAACAGTCTAGAGGCAGTTTGAACTAATATGGGGAAAGAGACAGTGCAGCTTTGCCTCTTTTTTTAATACAGGCCCATGGATAAATATTATTTTCAACTGATTCAGGAATGGGTGCTGAACACCATTGTTCATAAAGTGCACAATTTATTTATTTATTTATTTATTTATTGCCATTACTGGGGACATTTTATTTTTAAAAGTCTTAAAGAATGCTGCTGTGAAACTATGCAGTACAAGTGGCTTGTCTCTTTTCATCTGTCTATTGCAACAGCAACCTCTGATATAGTAAAGACTTGGTCAAAGTTTTTTTGCAAGTTTCTACCACTCTGACACCCAAATAGTTGATTACTACCTCTCTGTTGTGTCATCTAAGGTTTCCACATTAGACACTGAATATACCTCCAAGTATATCAAGTAAAGCATTTTAATATGCAATATATATCCCTGAACACTTTGTCCATGTTTGTAATTAGCAATAAATACATCATTTATAGACTGCTCTTGAATACCAGAAAATAGTTTAGATTACCTGTATTTTAGCGTACATTGCCTGTTCAATGTTTCGAAGGTGCACTAAGTGTAAACACCAGAGTTTAGATGTTTTCTTACTAAACTCCCGTAATTTGCTCCTGGCAAACATTATCCTGATTTCTTGTTCCTTTCCATGCTACACTGTCGTCTTCTCTTAATTTGTTCTTGCATTTCTTATTGTTATGAGAGGTAATACTTATTTGTACCCCTATAGTCATTTCACATTGCCAATCTCATATTGAAATGTATGCTACTCACAACTTTGTTCTAAATGAAATGATCAAACGCCCTGTATTCTATCCGATTCATCCACCAGTAACATGTCATTAAGATATTAGTTCCTACAGGTCTTGTATTCTTTATCCATTGTCATGCCTACACCTATCAGCAAGTGATCCAGGATATTCTCTGGGTCAGTCCATACATTATGCATTTCTGATGATATGTTTTTGGCGAAAAAGAAGAAATCTATTCATTCCCATGGTTTGTGTACTCTTGAAAAGAAGATGAAGCCCTTCACTTTGGAGTATTATAATCCATGTGGATTGCATAAGTCACTACGCAATCATTTAAGTGTCTGGTGTACTCCTTCACTGTAATGTCTGCATAGCTATGATAAAGTACTAAACTGTAACGAATATAAAAGCAACAAAGGAGCGACCAAAGCAACAAAAGTCAATGAGTCCTGTATCATAAAAAACGTTTTAATGAGAATAAGCAGAATCTTAAAAAACGTGGTACGTGCTTTCGCATAAAGCTTCATCAGACCATGAATACAACCACATACAGAGATATCTTATGTATAAGAATTCAAATCCAAAGCCACCAATCATGGATCAGCAACAATTAGCTCAAGGAAATACTTAAAAACACATGATGCTATAACAGAATAAAACATCATAAAAGCATAAATGAACTAACATAAAAGTAAAAAGATAAATGAACTAACATAAAAATATGAATTTGACACCAAATCAGTACTACTTCCTAATCCTATGTTTCTTCAACAAGGGCTTCAAAGAAGCCTGTTCATTGACACCACTGCCCCTATCAGCTCTCAGAATAATCATCCAGTTGGTCTCCTTATATTCCGTATGATTACGAATGTCACCTGCTCTAACTGTGGGTATTATGATATCAACCACCCTAAAGACAAAACTATGCAGCTCTCCACACTCTGCTACATGTTTTGCTAAGGCATTGTGTACAGAACCTACCCGAATATTGAATACATGTTCCCTTACCCTCTCAGGTAAAGACCTGTTGGTCTTTCCAATGTAATAGGACCTACATTGGACACACTCAGCTAAATAGACCACATTTGTGGTTCTACAGTTGACATCCACATGAAAAGTAAATACTCTGCCTGAATCAGGATGACTAAAGACCTCAGAATTATTAATCAGGCCACAAAAATTGCAGCTGCCACATGGCCGGGTCACTCCTGTTCTCATAAAACTAGTCCTTAAATCCCTCCATGGCATAACAATCTCTTCAAATTCTTCCTTTTTCGATAAAGGAATGAAGGTTTATCACCAACTATATCACCAATCATGGAGTCCACTTGCAAAATGGACCAATGTTGCCTAAACAGTTCAGTCAATGATCTATTATCTCGTGTGAAGAATAAGGGTATCTTCATGAGTCCCTTCTCATCAGCAGAATGCTCAAATACATCCACTGACCCCTCAATAACGGGACCATAGTACAGTGCTGCTATACCATCTCTGAGTAGTTCCAAGTCTGACCATCTCTTAAGTATCTCCTCCTTGTTATAACCTTTCAATAACAATCTTTGTTCCAACGATCTAATCTCCGTTTGAAAACCTTCTAATGTAGGGTTCAATCTGGATGCTCTAATGCCCTGTCCACGTATTAAATTATGGAAGATATAATTAGGGTGCATTCTGGTCCTACTCAAAAGAGTATTCCTAAAACAAGATTTATGAAAAATCAAAGTATTGATGATGGAACCCTGTAGCTTCTCAATGAATAATTCCAGGAATTCAATACGTGTCTTGGAGAAATTCATGGTGAATTTCAAACATTCACTCAAACCATTCATGAGAGCAAAAAAATCATACAAAGCAGCTATAGCTCCATTCCAAAGAAGGAACAAATCATAGACAAAACGTCGATAAAAGATTACATTAGTTCTGAATTCTTCTAAAGTAAACAGAACAGCATTCTCCCATTGCGCAAGAAACATGTTGGCGTGGCTATTCGCACAAGACGTGCCCATAGCTACGCCATGTTTCTGAATGTAAATATCATCACGAAAGGTAAAGAGATTGTTCTCTAAAATCATTTCCAAAAAATAACAAATGAGTTCAGTCTGTTTATCCTGATACCCACTGTTGGCCTCAAGATATTCATGTACGTATCATAGGCCCAACTCATTTGGAATCATCGTGAAAAGGGATTGAATATCCATAGTAACAAACACTAAATTCTCAATCTCATGTAGGCCTTGTATACATGCATAGAAATCTAAAAGAAATTGTTTAGAATCCCTAAGTACAACCTTATTCATATTTATGATTGGTCTAAGATATTTCTCCACATAAATTGATAAAGGTTCAGTAACCCACCCACCACCTGACACAATAGGTCTCATGGGTGGGTTAAACATATGTTTATGAACCTTGGGAAGTCCCTGTATAATAGGCAGCAAAGGGTCAGAAAAACTCAGATAATTGAAGATATCATCTGATATAAGCTTCCCAGAAAAGATGTCCTCGATGGAATTCTGGATGATCTTCTGAACACCTTCTTTTCTAATTCTACAGTAATAATTGGCATCACTCTTCATTTCTTCCATGGCTGCAATGTAGTGTGTACTATCCATCACAACCACTAGGCCCCCCCTTATCAGCCGGCCTCACAGTGATCTGTGAATTATCTTGTAAACTTCTCAGGGCATTCCTCTCATTATGGGTGAGATTATATCTCATCCCCCTTCTAGTTGCACCTATGCGATCATCATAGTACTTGTAAATATCACCCTCAGTTAATTTCATGTATGCTTCAACTAGAGGATGATTTATGGGGGTAAAAGTGCTAAGTTTCTTAAAACGGAAATAACTGCTATCATGCCTTTGAATACTTTCATCCGCATGGATATGACCATAGTGGTACCGCAACATAATATTCCTACAAAATAATTTTAAATCCAATATGGTATCAGTCAGTTTACTGTCACAAGATGGAATAAAGGACAGACCTTTACATAAAACACTGAGCTCATATGGATTCAAAACATACGATGATGTATTCAAAATCAACAACTTGGTACTTTCCCCCACATTTTCTTCAGGGTATGGTTCTGATTGTATTCCCCTGAGAATTTCCCACTAAACTGAAAGACCAGTAGGAACAGCAGTATGCCAAGAAAATCCCACTTGTTATAAATCATAATACTTTTTTTCAGAAAAACTGTAATGCCATTTTGATTACACTGAAAATATTTCTTCATTCTGGTGAATATAGATATGTAATATGGAAGTAGTTATATTTTATGAAAGTAGGGAAGTCTATAATTTTACAGAATGTAAATTATTACATTAATGAAGTGCATTGATAGTCTTCTGATTTCACAGTATGTATCACATATTAGAATAACTACTGCTTCTCATCAAAATCTTTTCAGGGCACTAAATGCAAGATCTGAATGAAACTAAGTAGCTAATATTAATGTACACTGAGAAATCTGTAATTCTTTCCTTTTAATTGTCATCAAAAGTTCAAAAATATTTGGTTATTACCACCAGATTTGTAAATATATCATCTAAATACTTGATAACCAAGCCACTTTCAAAATATCTTACCTTGAAACTAAAATTCTTTTTATCCTGAATAGGCTGTACAGTTAAGGATACTACTAAGATACCGAGTGGTCTTAAAAAACAACATTGCATTTAGTCATATTAAAAATAGAAAAATAGAATATCTCTATTCATACGCATCAGCCATTATACATGATGCATAGTGGTTTGGCAGCCATCAGATGATGTTTATGTATGTATGCATGTATGTATGTATACAGCTGTGTGTGACTGCATGTTTGTATGCACGTGTGTGTGTGTGTGTGTGTGTGTGTGTGTGTGTGTGTGTGTGTGTGTGTGTGTGTGTGTGTCTATGTGTGTGAATGTGTGTGTGCATATGTGTGTGAATGTAAATTCAGACAGATAAGTACATAATAAGAGACAATGCATTTCAATGGCTACAGAACTTTATTTGTTTTTTTGCTCATTCCAGAACACCAGGTCTCACTTGCTATCATTACGGATTTTTTTTCATTCTGAATGGAAGTCATTTTACACATCTTTTGTGTTGTAATCTATAAAGTAAAGCTCACATTTGTTGCTTTATACAGTGATGAAGACACTGGCTGCCATCATCAGTGGCAGCAAGGTATATGTGAAATTAAGATCCTTGTTCTGCTCTGGAATTCTGATGCTGCAGCATTATAGATATGAGTAACTAGGCTTCACTGGCAGCACAGTGGACTCTAGTTGGTTAGCCGAGTACTATACCTGCATTGCAATATACCCTCAGTTCACACAGCTGTCACACATATCATAGTTATTTTTGGATTGTGTTACCACTGTTTTTATGCTTAGCTACACATTTACATATGAACTGCTCATGGATGTCAAGCATGATGCATAATAAGGTATTTGCTCATTGTAATTTACGTTTATCAATCTTGTTAACTTTCTATATTTTTTTCTCTGTATTAATTGTGGAGCTTTTCTCCCCAGGCCTCCACTGAAAATGGGTTCCTGACCCAGTGGACTTTCTCAGTCAACAAATGTCAATAAATAAATAAATTGTTCCACAGCCCTGATATGTTACTGTATTTTCCATACCTTATCATGCATTTTATTCTTATGCAGTGGGCATCATGTATGTATACGAAGCACCCATTGTGATTAATATAAAAATAAACAGTACAAAATACCGAACCACAAATTCCTGAGAAAGAACTTTTGATAAATTCTATAGAAGCCATAAACATGGAATCCAGTAAGGAATCAATACAAATTATAACCCTCAGAATAACAGTCAGATGGCAATGGCACTTGATCAGAATACAAAAGTTAACGTGTCTGGATAATGACAATGAGACTATTGATTAGGACTGGCAAAATAATAAAAAATATTTCCCATAAAGAGGTTACATTGCTAAACAACATTTCTTCTATGGTTGTATGGACTTGTGGTAGTTATCATTTTAAAGAAATATAAAACATTTATTTGCCAGGTTTTTAGAGCAATGTGACTTAGTTAGCTATACATTAAAATAATTCCTCAGGATGTAATATGTCAGCATAGCTGATCTTTTAAAAATGCAATTTCATTACTGTAGAAAGAGAAAATCATATCTGAAATTTGGGTACAGTTAGTACTTTGCATTTATTATTAATCAAAGCTTTCCCTTTTTTTTTTTCTATATAGATAATTATATTGCAGTGGAGAAAAAAGAGAGCAACCTTGCAAACCAAATGCCCTGAATCAGTTTTTTTTTCTGATAGATGGAAACAGCTCTTTTTGTATGCTTGAAAGTACTACATGCAGCCTATTTCATTTAAAATATTTTAATAAGTTACTTTATGCTGTTCTTCTTTTATCCTCTCAGCATAGTACAGAAGAAATGACATTTAAGAAGTCATATCTCATGTCAGAAGAAGACGAATGAGTTCAGAGGATGCATCGTGTGGTTCAATTATTAAAAGACCATCTGCATCACTGGAGCAGGCAAGATAAACTACAAGCAGACTTGGAGTGTCTCAAAACAAACTAGTGGATGACAGACTGTCTTTGGATGTAAAGCATATCAGGCTTCTGGAAGCATTTAGTCTTAGCTTTATTTCATCAATAAATATTTTTTTTCATGCTGGCAAAAGGTAATGCCTTATATGCATATAGTATATTAAGCAAATGCATGTGCACCCACAAATATATTAATGTACAGACAACAATACAGATAAACAGATAAATATATAGATGTAGGTATCATATAGAATAATACCTGCAGAGACCAACAAATCATTAAAAAAATAATAAACTTATTGAACAGATAGAAAAAAATCTGTCCCAAACTCTTTTTTTTTCGTTATAGCTGAAGCAACAAAAACTATATACAAGACCATTTCTGTTTCTCACACAAAGAGGAAATAAAAAGACACTGGTTATAACATTGTCCAAAGCTGCTTTTAACCATCATCCCTCTTCCTAGATTCTTAGCGGATGTTTCTAGACCTCATCTGATTATTCTGGAATGTATTTTTTCCTTTACTGCAGTGTACTACCCAGACTGCTGTTCCTGATATAAACTCTCCCTGTATCGAAAGGCCAACTTCTCTGATTAACAGCACTACAACCTTCCTCTTATACAGTACTTTAATTGTATAATTACTCATTGACAACAATTCATGTGGGAAGTCTATCAAACTAATACAAAAATATTGTTGCTGTAAAGAAAGTAAAAATAAAACATAGCCAGTATCTTAGCAAAATGTGATTCCCAATCAACATAGTTTATTACAACATCAACTAGGTAAGCAGCATATCTGGGACTGGGTTTTAGAATGGCATCCATTAATCTTTAAAAGAACACATGAGCATGATACAGCACTTTGGGGTTGAAAGAGGTGTCATTTCCCTGACTTTAGCAGTACGAGGGATATTTTAAACTGCTAACAGCATAACTCAGGTTCCTTTCCTGACATGCAAAAATATGACAAACGTGTTTGTATTCTATATCAATGTGGTATGAAATAATACAATAGAGACTAACAGTCCATGAAATAATAAAGCCTTATTCAACAGAAAAATACTGGTTGCAGAGTCTTATGTTACAGATGAATGATAAAAATATATAAAGGACAACAACAGAAGAAATGTGCTTTCAACCACTTTCCTTCCTTCTGGATTCCTTGTGGAAGATGCACAGATTTCTTCACGTTATTCTGCAACATCTTATTCATAGGTTCATAGGTTTATAGGTGTGTACTAGGCTAATGGCCCTGGGGCCTTTACAAGCTTAGCCCATAGGATTACCCTGACATTGTGCCACCCAAAATTAGTTCCCAGTGCCTCTGTCAAGTAAAGTTGCTGTGATCCCTGGATTGAATTTTCTATTTCCCATCCACTCATCAAGATTTCTCTTGAAGTGGGCCAGTGAGGTGCTCTGCTTGACATGTTTGCGAAGTCTATTCCATGGCATGGACAGTCTCTGGGTTATGAACCAGTTCCTCCAGCATGTTCTGTTGATTGTGGTAATGAGGTTGAGGTCTCTGTAGCATGTGTTGTGGAGGGTCTGAGATTTGTTTAGCTGTAGCATTTCTAACAGAGCTGGGTCAGACATGGTTTTGTAAGTCAAGCAGAGATTGCCTCTAAGTAGGCGATATGAGACATAATAGTTGGAGTTTTTGAGTCTGTCCTTATAGGACAGCTGTTTAAGGCCTATGATCATCCTTGTGAGGTACTTTTGCGGCCTCTCCATTTGTTGCAGGTGTTTAGTGAGGTACATGCCAAATGGGGCATTGTACTCAATGATTGGCCTAATGAGGGAAGAGTAGAGGGAGACAATGACCACTTTCTTCCTGGATGCAAAACCCTTAGTAATGAGATGCGCCACATAGAAGGACTTTCTGACCACAGTGGCAATGTGGTGGTAAAAAGAGAGATTGCTGTCAACCTGTGTTCCCAGATCTCTTATAACACCTTCTGTGTTCAGTGGACTACCACTGATGTGGTAATTCAAGGGAACTGGGTTTTTCACAAAGGGGATGATGACACATTTTTTTGGCATTGAGCTTAAGGCCATGGTTCTGACACCAGTCTTTGGTCTCAGTGAGGCCTTTCTGTAAGATGTCAACATCACTCGGGGAGTTAATAATATCTCCCAACTTGCAATCGTCTGCGAACTTTGTCAGCCAGAGTCCTTTTGTGTTGGTTTGGACTTCAGAGAAGTAGATACAAAAAAGGAGAGGACCCAGGACCAAACTCTGTAGGATTCCACTCGTGACTGGTCAGCAGTCTGACTTGGAGTCAGCTACTTTCACACTGTGGGTCCTACCTGTGAGCCAGTTTGCAAACCATCTAGTGATATAGGGGTTGATGTGTAGCTTACTTAGTTTTTCTATGATTCCTGAGTGGGGAATGGTATCAAAGGCCTTGGCCATATTAAGGTAGGCTGTATGAACCACCTTGCCTTCATCCACAGCTCTGGTGAGTGACTCAAAGAAGTCGACCAAGATGAGCAGGCATGCTCTACCCTTCACAAAACCAAGCTGTTTGGGGTCCAGAGTTTGGAGATTCCCTATGTCCTTGTTTATTAGGTGTGTGATGATGTGTTCCATAGCTTTGCATATCAGGCTTGTCAGGCTAATGGGGTGATAGTTCCCAGGGTCTGTAGTTGCTCCTCTTTTGTGGGGAGGGATAACTGCAGCAGTGCGGCCTTCAGCAGGGTACAATGCCTGAGATGAGGCTGTGACTGAACAGGGCACACAGGTGCAGCGCCAGTTCACTCTGTAGTTCAAGTAGAACACAGCCAGGGATATTGTTAGATCCCATAGAAGCTGTATTCTTGGCCTTAGACAGTGCTATTTTAACCTGTACAGCAGAAATACTGGGTGCCTGGCAATCTACTGGTATTTTGACTGGTCCTTGGGAGGGGGCAAAGTTGGCACTGAATCTGTCGGCCAGTATATTGACAATATCTGTTGGTTCGGTATAGGAGGTACCATGGTGCAGTAGCTCAGAGCAAATCTGGGTATTGCCGTGGAGATTTTTTACATAACTATAGAAGGCCTTGTGGTTTTCTTTACTATCTTCTGCAATTCTGTTTTCATAATTAGCTTTAGAGGATTTGATGAGGGATCTCAACTTTTTGTTGAGGCTGATAAGGGAGTTTTTGCAGTCTTGGGACTTCACCTTATTCTGCATCAGTTTCCTACTTCTGTTGTAGAGTTTGTTTATGGCAGGGGACTGCCAGATTGGCTTCCTTTGTTTGGAGGAGAGTGTCTTGGTTCTCTTGGGTATGACGAGATCCATGTATTTGTGTACATGTTCATACAGTGCATTGGTGTATGATTCAGTGGTCATGCAACTGATCTCCATTTCCATGGGTGACGTGAAATTAGCTACCTTTGTTTTTAGGAGCCCAAAGTTAGCTTTGGAGAAGTGTTTCATGGTGGTTACCTTTGCAGGTGGGGGGGTGAGGATTTCCAAGGTGATTAGTTTGTGGTTGGATCTAACCAGGGAGGAGTTGACTTTTGATGTAGAGGAACAGTCGCCCATGTTAGTAATAACTAGGTCAAGGATGTTGCTACCTCTAGTGGGGATCAGAATGAGCTGGTCCAGGGCATTGGAATTAATGAATCCCAGGAAACATTGGGCAAGTGTATTGGTACATGAGTAGTTTTCCCAGTTAATGGAGGGGTAGTTAAAGTCACCGAGTATGAGATTGTTAGGTTGGACACTAATATTCTCCAGGGTGCTTAGGAACATGGAGTGTGAGTCTTGGGGCATTGTTAGGGACCTATAGCAGGCTACGACCTGAATCGCCGTCTTACACACTGTTAGCTGCACCTGAACCTCAGTTGAGTTATGTTGGGCTACTAGTCTGGAGGTGTGTGCATCCTTTATGAATATGGAAACACTAACACCTTTGGAGCATCAGTCCAAGTTCTGGGACTGAAAGGTGTGGAATGAGTTATAGCCTGGTAGTGCAGGAGTGCTTTCTACTGCCTTGAACCAGGTCTCTGTTATGGCACAAATGTAGATGTTCTGCATTTAAGGAGTGCTTCAAGTGAGTGCATTTTTGAGAGTTAGACTTCTAGCGTTTAGCAGCATGACCCTCAAATTCCATTTCTTTGTAACTGTTATGGTGGTAATTTGCTCTTTGGAACACTACCTAAAAAAGGCACTATAGGAGTGGCAGGAGCCTTGGCCAGTATCCGGAAGCCCAGGAGAGACAGATGCAGGCCATCTCTGGCAAAGCATCGAGGTCTGTCAAGCATGTCATCCCAGGCAGACAGATACTAGATCTCTTTAGAATGATACCAGAAACTTAGCCAATTGTTGAAATCAATAATTTTATGCTTGTACTATGGTATCATTCTGCGTGATGTTAGGATGCTGCTCAGGGCTAGGGTCATACCCGCCTGGGCTACATAATCCAAGAGCTCCTCCATGTTTCTTTTCATGTAGTCCAGGGAGGTTCATCTCAGGTCATTCACACCCACATGTACAATGACAGAGTCATATTTGTACCTGCTGTTGAGGGACCTGAGTTATGTGGCAGATCCTGGCAAGTGCAGGCAGCTGACTGTTACTTTTTCCTTATTCATCCTAGTGAGTGGGACATCAGTGTCCCACACTATCGAGTCACCTATGACTAGTGTGTTGGGCATGCTGTTTTGCCTTAGGGTCTTTGCTTGAGTGGCATGCTGTTTAGGAGAGGTATGTGTCTCATGATTAGTGTTGTGTTGTGGTGGTTGAGTGCATTTCTGCCTTGGAGGTCTCTGCTGTTTGGGTAGATTTTTATTGAGAGCCTCCACGAAGGTGGGTGTGTGGTTTGGATTTTTATATGAAGGCAGTGCTGGTGTGTGTACTGGAGGGCTATGTGTTCCATGTGCTCTTTGCAGGGTAATGTGAATAATGTGATATATCTATATCCATATCTTTATCTATTTCAGATGTAAACATAATTTGGGATGGATTGCTCCTATTACTGACCTTGATCCATTGAAATGACTGCAAAAGCAGGTCAACAACGACTAAGACAAGCCCATTTCTACTACGTTTGAATTTTTGTGTCTGCTTGTGCTTACTTTGACATTGCTTCAAGTCCATGCAATATTTAAGCTGGAATTCAAGAAGCTATAGTTTTTCTTTCTTGGAAGAAGAGTAGTATGCCCTTCTTCTGAACATCTGAATATTGCATAGTTTTCAAAATTTTTGCTAAATAATCATGGATAAGAAATGCAGGGGGGCAAAGGAACAAAAATCAGTGACATTTTTAAATATTACTGTAATTAAACCTATTGAGATAACAGCAGGTTTAAGACAATATACCTTTTTTGAACAATAGTAAGTATGGAATTCAAATGTCTGGCATTAACTGACTGATAACAATGAATAGTAATTTACCAGAAAATTGAAAACCTAGTAAGAGATAGGGCAAAAAATGAGACAAATTCAGTGACAATCTACAAATTTGGGAGAGGTAAGAGGTATAGATTAATGGACTCCACTTGACAGAGCCTTTTTCTACTGGCCAGTGTGCTCTTTGTAGTACACTGCTTTTTTGACTTGCTTTATGCTGACCTCGTCTGCTTGTGTTTGTGACATTGAACTGTCAGACTTACTGCTAAACCAGGGTAATAACAGGAGGGGTACATCTTTTTTCTACAGTTTTTTACAAATGCTTGTGCTGATTTAGGTACTTGTTTATACCTCAGTAATCATTCAGCTAGTTTTACAACAGTGAGATGAAAGTAAACTGCCTTTGTTCTGAGTATCTGGTAGCTGGAAATTACTTATCTAAGCTGATTATATTTTTTACCCTTTGTGGTCTATTTTTTTTTTTCTTGATTGGTGAATTTGGCAAGGTCTGCTTCTGTTTTTGATCTTGAACCCTCAGTTTATCTGCAAAATGAGGCCTACTGCAACTGGAGTAATCAGTGTAGCAGTGGGCAGCTTTAGTTTAAATAAAATCAAAACACCGCCTAGGCCGCACAACACAGCAAAAGTAAAGTTTAGTAATTTTTGAACTTCTTCAGAACAAATACTACACTGTATAACTTGGAATTTTCATATAATATATATATATATATATATATATATATATATATATATATATATATATATATATATATATATATATATATATATATATATATGTGTATATCCGTGGTGGTACAGCGGTAGCATTGTTGCCTCACAGCAAGAGGTTCTGCCATTCGATTCTCGGCTGGTGTGTGGGGAGTGCCTTCTGTGTGGAGTCTGCATGTCCTCCCCATGATCGAGTGGCATTCTGAAAGACATGCATTGAAGGTTGGGTGTAAGCTGGCAACTTGGCACTGTAAAAATCTACTGCCAATCATTAGCGGACCAGAGTTCCGCTGTGGCGACCCCTAACTGGGAAAAGATGAAAGACCAACAAACATTTTATATATATATATATATATATATATATATATATATATATATATATATATATATATATATATATATATGGATTCCCTTCAGATGATCGAAGTTTTAAAACTTTGAATTTCATATGGCCGAGACCATATGACTGGGGAGGTGATGGGGTAACTGCTCCAGGTACAAAGTGTTAGGGAAATGCAAACAACTGGTCCCGATCTCTGTTCAATGCAGTTATGGCTTTTAAAAGCCAGTACTGCATTTGCGGTCATAAATGAGTGATGTAGCGCTCCACGTATGGTCTAAACTGTAGCAACTGCTTACTGCATTGTGCATTTTACATTCTACATTATAGCAAGTAGTCTGCTACTGTTTAAAAGTATTTATTTTTTCTTAAACCTGAGGGCTGTTATATTCCATGCCTGCAGGTTATAAACTGTAGCAACTGTTTGTTACATTTGTAGTAAGCAGTTTGCTACAGTTTAAAAGGAAGTATAATTTATTATAAAAATAGGGGAATTGCCTAGAACAAGAAGAGAAACAATTGCAGAATGCTAAACAGAAAGTAAGGGATTACCTTAATAATATGCATGAGTTTGGAAAGATTGTTGTTAAGCAACTGTTTTTGATAATAACTCTGAAGCACAGATTTTTTAACAAAATGACTCCGGCAACAAAAAGTAGAAAGGGCTATCACCAAGCTTAAGGAGCCTATAACAAGGAAGATAATAAGGGATCCTGTAGAACTCTTAGAAACAGTTCATAACATTTATGAAAGTCTGTATAAAGCAGAGAAATGTAAAAATCAAGGAAAGGTACAAATAGAAATGTTTATGGAAGGATTAAATATGCAAAGGTTAGAGGTAGACAAGGATCAATTACTAATAGTTAGGACAGGAGGAGGATAAAAATGGTGATGTATAACCAATCTACAGGATAGACCCCAGGGATAGATGGTATTCCCTTAGATGTTTGGAAGCTAGGAGGGAAAAAACTGATGAAGATCTCTAAGGTTTTGTTTATCAGTATTTAAAGAGGAGGAGAAGTACCATTATCCTAGAAGAAAGCGGTATTAGCTGTAATACCTAAAAAGGGTAACGATCATCCGATCCAGCTTCATACAGGCTCATTTCAATACTAAACCATGATTATAAAGTGTTTATGTCTATAACGGCAAAAGTGATGCCAAAACCAATAGATGTGGATCGATGTGGTTTTGTGGAGGTGAGGCATACATTCAACAATGTTAACAGAACATTGATGATCCAGAGCGAAGCAGAATGCAAGAAAATACCACTGTTGTTGGTCAGTCTTGATGCAGAGAAAACATTTGACAGAGTGAGCTGGGACTTTATGAGCAGGGCAATGGAAGCATTTGCATTCCCTGATAAAATGATAAGGTTGATTAGGAGGATATATGAGACACTGTAGGTGAAAATTTAAATGGGTGGGCTCCACTCTGATAATTTCTGCTTGAGCAAAGGAAACAGGCAAGAGTGTTCTCTTTCCCCTTTGTTATTTGCATTATATTTAGAACCATTGGCAAAGAAAATAAAGGACTCAAAAATTCAAGGGTATAATCAGTACGGTAGTCAAAAAAGCTGGATCTATTTGCAAGTGATATTATTTTGGACCTGATGAAACCAGAAAAGGACATTACAGTGTTGTGGAAGATTTTGAGACAGTTTCAAACCTTTTTGGGACACAAAATTAATGAAGATAAAACAAAGGGAATAGTGGTAAATTATGTGCCCACACATGAATTCATTCAGCAATATCCATATTTATGGAGACATGATAAAATGAAGTATTTAGGAGTATGGATTAAAATAATTTTGGTGTGGTAACTAAGGATATGTGGGAAGAGACTAAACAATAGATAATACAAAAACTGAAAAATTGGAAGCTGTGTTATATGGATATGGATAGTGAGAGTCAAGCAGTTAAAAATGTTTTTGTCCACTTAATGTTATACGCATTTTAGGCATATTTTATGCTGTAACCCAATAGTCATTATAGTATCTTAGCAAACAAATTTAATACCAACTTTACACATCACACTAATATCCAAAGAAATGAAACACTTGAATCCCTAAATCCCACAATTATTTCTAAAGGCTATTTATTGAAGATGCTAACCAGGACCATAAAGAGTCCTTCCATGCAACCTGACAATATAACTGGCTGCTTAAACTATAGTGTTAAACATGCCCATGCTGGCCCGTTCCTTAAACTAATTTTGTCTCTGAAGAGTACCTTACTACAGTGGTGATCCCCTTACTTAACACTGGCCTTACAAATGTCCCACATAATTGCAGACCTATCAGTTTTACAATCTTATTTAAAAAACAAGAACAAAGACAAATTCCAATATAACTCCTGGCAACAGGATAGACACTTGACACCTTCAGAAAGTTAAAAACAATTTATTTGTTACTCAAATTAAAATGATAAGTGTTTTCATCCACTTCTACATGTAGACTTCATTAGATAAACAAATTGAAATTAACAGGAGTTATATCATCAATTTAAATGTGACATCACACAGTATTGTCTAATCAGAGCAGCTCAAACTATATGCACAGGAATCCGCACATTTAAAGGTGTATGTACCTATACAAACAACATTTATACTTAGATTTGTGTAAAACTATGACCACATAAAAATCCCCACCACATCTTACTAGTACAAATAAAGTTCATATAAATAAGTTTAAGTTCATATAAATAAGTTTATATATAAATAAATATCATGTAATAATAATTTACTAATAATTTAAACACAGTCCTAAAATAACTTGTTAATTATTATTCCCACCAGTAAAAAATACACATATGTATAAATCCTGATATAAAAGTATATAGTTTTACAAACTTCATCTGCAAAGGGCATGGAACATATTATAAATTACATCAAAAACTACAATATCAGGAATCTTATTAGATTTTCTCCTCGAGAATTTTAGCATTCTGCTAGGCAGAGCCTGTCTATTAAATCTTGTAAAAATTTTCTAAACATTTATGGAAGCTTTAGACAATAGCCGTGCTATACAAATGGTGTAGCTTGACCTGACCAAGGCATCTGTCACCATTCCCTATACTGATATTGTAAAGATGCTAAATGCTTTAAAAATCAAGCATATTCTAGAATGGATAGTGAACTGGCTGAAAGACAGAACCAACACAGTGCTAGTTGCAGGTGTCTTATCAGAAAGCATGAAAGTGACCAGAAGTGCCCTCATGGCTTGGAGCTGAGACCTCTCCTTTTCAGTATTTCATTATTTACATTTATATCTCCATGCAGAAAGCCAAGACCTCTAGCTAACACAGATTTTAGCCAACTGCAAAATGGAGAATGTTGCTAAGTTACCCTGTGATATCCAAACCCTTAAGAATGAACTCTACCAAATAAACCCCTGCCGTACTAAAAATAAGTTCTAACTACATGCTAAAATGGGTCTATGTCAGATGATCGAGTTTTCAGAAACTTGAACAATCAAGACCATATAATCTAGTTTCCAAAAACTCAAACATCAAAAAAAAAAATAAATAAATAAATAAATAAACATCAAATATATCTACCTTTTTATACACACCACCTGCAAATTATATATACCAACTCCAAGACTGCACTACAGTGAGAAAAAGGGTAAATTTCTTGATGCGCAGTGCACCACGCTCTCCATTCAAATGCTTTGAGTTTTCAAAAACTCGATCATGTGGTCTTGACTAGATGAATTTCAAGTTTCTGAAAACCTGATCAGCTGATACAAACCCACTAAAATGTATAGTATCAATGAAAAAATCATAGTATATAGACAATTTTCCACTATAAAATGAAAATGTACTTGGAGACCTAAGAACTTAGAATAACTCCCTCTCTTTTGGCCATGACATGACAACAGTTGTCAGGAAATTAGTTTATTTAGTACTGCTATTTGCCTAAGGAATATCACTGAGAATGAAAGGGATAATGAGTTACATACACACAGCAGTCGTCAGACCAAATATTGAATATAATGTGCAATTGTATTTTTAGAATTACAACCAAAAAGATCACAGGCCTCATATCCCTAAGTTATCAAGAGTGGATTGAAAGTCTATCCCTTTATTCAATTTCTTATAGACGTTTTATGGGAGGAATCCTTCTTGCATATATATCAATTAGAAACATTGCTGACCTGGGCATTCTGTATCTGCACTTCACCAATATATGCATCACACTGAAAGTAAGGACTGAAATATTCATCAATATATAGAACATGGAAGATTGTTAGGCTTATAACCTCGCAACTCCCAAACCTTTGGAATCAACTTCTTCTGCATATTAAGCAGCACAACTCACTGTCTTCTTTTAACCAGTACCTGGATGGCTGAATGAGTTTCCACAAATTTAACCTGGGGTTTGCTTGCACAGCCCTCTTGTACAGCCCTTCTGTAGAAAGGAAGTGTAGCCTAAGTGAGGGTACAGGGAAGGGAAAATGGTCATAAAAGTCAATGGTCTCAGACTATCTGTGAGACTATAGAAAGATCAGGTCTACTGTTGGATAAAAAAATATGCAGAGGCAGGGTTAGGCCTTTGGTTACCTTTCTGCCCTATTCCACCTTACTAGTTCATATAATCCAGCTCCTGCCCCTAATCCCAACCCCACACCTTACCTTAGGGAAAACCCTTTCCATAATGCTACCACTTCACAGGACACTTAGTAGACTTTGCCTCAACATGTATTTCAATTGACTAATTGTATTGCTTTCAAAGCAAAGAAAAATGCATTGTGGAAAGAAGGGTAGAGGGGGTAAGATGCAGAGTGTAAAGTTAACACCATTAAGGGCTCATTTGGTGTAAAATTAATAATTATGCTGACAGATGGATTATAAATTATAAAAAAATAATAACAATTCATTGAAATGGGGAGGTGGAGGAACTAATACACAATATCTGCAGTCTAACACAAAATGGAAAAAAGCATTTCAGGAATAACAGTCATCCTGCCGTCAACACTAGCACTGCTGCCATTTCACCCTCAGCACTGTTCAAATGATGATCGCTACTAATTCTAATGACAGAAAGGTCATTGTCTAAGACTGAAGCAATTAATCAGATGTACAGTACTATACTATAAAAATAATTATTTCATATTTAGCAGAACCAAAAGTGGAGAAACACACATTATAAAATAAATAAATGTCATACATTGTCGTTTTCTGTACCTGGTATCTATTCATGAATAATGTAAGTTGTAATTGATCAGCAGTACACTTCTTCAGTGAAATTGTGCAATAAAATGCCAAATTTACATTAATGAAGATTACATCAAAAGCAGAACATGCATACTAAAATACAGCTCCCCGCAAAACAAAAGTCATTCAACAAAGCAGTGGAATATGTACTTATTCCTTATATGATGTCAGTTCTATTCACTGCACAGGTCTCAGTGAACAGTCAGTCATAAATATTATAAACAGCAAATATATATGTTTGTGTGTGTGTGTGTGTGTGTGTGTGTGTGTGTGTGTGTGTGTGTGTGTGTGTGTGTGTGTGTGTGTGTGTGTATAAAACTTAATGTAGAAATTATAAACCAATATATAAACGTAAGAGAGACTGGGCAGGATTCACGAAGGCTTGCACGGAGTGTAAGAGACGTGTAACACTCCATGCAAGCCTCGCGATCCAGGAACAGCCCGAAACTCCATGTAAGAGACCAGCTAAAACGTCTCTTACATGGACTTGGCGTGGATATGCTAAATACCTCACTTGCAGCTGAAAGGTATGCAAATGAGGTATATTTGCGATCCACAAAGCAGAAACCAGCCCGTGTAAGAGACGTTTTAGCTGCAGAAATGTACTCAGTTGACAACTGAGTACGTTTCTGCAAACATTACAATGGAGCCATGTCAGCTCCAAATAAAGGGTGCATATGTGTCAGGCACCATGCCAATGGCCAAATATGTGGCCATTGGCAAGGTAACCCAATGCAAATATAAAAAAAATATAATTTTTTTTTCGGCGATCGCTGATGTTTAAACGCAGTGCAGCCCCACGCAAATGGGCTGCGCTGTATAAAACATAAAAATGAAGGTAATAAACCTACAAATGTGGGTTTTATGCAATACATGGAATGAAAATTCAGGAACCAGCAGACCAAAAACAACATGACCACCGTGTAGTGGTTGCTAAGGGGGGAAGCTGAGTCTAAGACATGTAACTAAGCATTAGTAGGCGATCCCATGTAAATGAGGGTTAGGATACTGAATCCCACAGTCACATAGCAAATGAGCACAGTCTGAGTAGTGTAAGAGATACATAAGGGGGAGGAATAGAGTAGGAGATAGGTGACATCACAGGGGGGAATGGTAGAAAGAAATGCAGTTCATTGGAGGTCAGTGTAACATGACAGATGACAGACACAAATCAGGAAAAGAGGAGTGCCAAAAGATAAGCATGGGAAAGTCAAAAAATGGAAGGTGTACACTGTTACTTACACCAAAGTTTCTTGCTGGGCGTGCATGCGCACGTGTGCATGCCATGAAGCACGAGTAGGGCAGTGTGCGCGCGTGTAAGGCAGACTGAGCATGTGGGAGCGTGTTGGTAGATTTGTAACACTGTTTGTGCTAGTGTGCGCATCTTTTAACCCGAATAGGCAGATCCCGAACCGTGTAAGCATGTGTGCACGCGTGTAAGCCACTGTGAGCGTGTTTCTGCTGGTATGCACGCTGCTCCCCCCTGAGGAAACAGAAAGGAAAAAGGAAGCAACAGAATTAGTAGGAAGCTAGCAGGGAATACTGCTGGAGCTAGCAGGTGAAAACAATTAGAAGCAGGCAATTACACAGGCAGAATAGTAGCCCAGTCCAGCACTTAAAACTCTGCAAACAGCAGTGCAGGATGTTTCTCTCAAGAGACACTGCAAGACAGGAGTAAGCTATTAGAAGTGAAAACTGAAAAAGCTGAACTCAGAGCAGAAATGCTAGGGGCTGCCATAGCTGTCATAATGAGACATAGGCGACTTGCTGAGGGTGGTGACAATGCAGATGGTGCCAGACAACCCACAGTGAGGAGACAGAGAAGAGTGTACGGGTTACATGAGCTGGAGATAGTAGAGCGCTATAGAGTGGACAGAGAGCTCCTGCAGCAAATAGTCGAGCTGTGTAGGCCACGCCTCACACACAGAACCAACAGAGGGGAACCCATCCCAGTGGAAACCAAGGTATGTGTTGGCCTAAGAATACTAGCAACAGGTACCTTCCAGAGACCAACTGGTGATATGATGGGGATATCACAGGCATCAGCCTCCAGGGTACTGCACCAGTTCCTGGATGCCATATCAGCACATGTCGGTGATCATGTATATTTCCCCAATGCCCGTGAGGTATTGGCCAGCAATATGCGACTCTTCCAGCAAATAGTGGAATACCCTGAGGTAGTGGGTGCAATAGACTGCACGCACATATGCATCAAAGCACCAGCCGGTGAGCGGGGTAGGGCCTACATTAACTGCAAGGGCTTCCCCTCCATCAACTGCCAGGTTGTGTGTGATGCCCAGGGCATAATAATGAATGTGTGTGCTGGCTGCCCTGGGAGCTACCATGATTCCCACATCTGGCATTTGACGCAGCTGTACCAGACATTTGCCAATGGGGACATCCCACACGGACACCTAGTGGGGGATGTAGGTAATGCACTGGAGCTATGGCTGATGACACCCATCAGAAACGCACACACACCTGAACAGGAATGCCATAATGAGGCACATGAACAAACACGTAATGTAATAGAGCGTGTGTTTGGGCTGCTCAAGTCACAGTTCCGGTGTCTGGACACATCTGGTGGAGCCTTGCAGTACTCACCAACTACATCTACCCAAATTGTCATGGTATGTGCTATGCTACATAATATGATCTTGCGAAAACAGCTGCAGCAGGACCAGCATAGGGCTGGGCCAAACAGCCCCCCACCAATGCCAAGGCCATCACAGGCAGAGCATGACTTGGAGGAGGAACAACCTGAGCCTGCCCCAGTAGGCAGAAGGAGATGTGCCCAGTATGCCCTGGCCTTGGCAAAGAGGCAATGCATAGCACATACACTGGCTCAGTAGGAACCCTGGGAATGATACCCCCTCTGACCCACTCAAATAATAACAGGGATGCCTAAAATGACATGACCTGCTCACAAACATGTACAGGGAGTGTAATATGTGCATCCGACAGAGGCAGCCCTGCAGCACCACCTGAGGCATGAATGCCATGTGTTAAGTAATGTAACACCATGTACTATATGCACACTTGAGGACCCTGACTAACATCCACCCTCACCAAGCATGAAGCCACAAAATGACGATGGGATGATCAATTGCAATAACTGGCTGAAGTAATGCAGTTAGTCAAAGGGGAGCCAATGTGTTTCAGCCTGGGAAGACATGCTGAGCATGACATGATGCACCACCTGCATCAGTCCAGGCCCCATGGATACTGGCAAAGGCTGTCAGTACCCACAGCATGCCCTGAATAGGTAAGTCTCAAAACACAAACCCACCTTCATAGGTATCACAAGGGATAGGAAACTAGATGTAATGCTACCCAATGCCAGAAGTCTAAACAGTAAGATGCGTGCAGTGTAAATGCACACAGTATGGAGAATGTTGATATCAGTCCTGTAATAGAAAACTGGGTCAAGGCTCACATCAGCACCCTAACACTACCAGGTTACACCTCATACTGTGCTGTACAGCTGCAAAACATGGAACAAGCTACAAAAGGAGGGTGACTAGCAATAAATGTCAAGGATAACCACACCCCCATGTTGGTACCACAACAAGAAGCAGCATGGATTAGCCATGGTCAAATACCAATGGCTAAAACCGCCTCCCAGTATATAGCCTGCTGCAGACTACTGTCCTAATACCAGGAACTGCACCTGGCCTATGTTGGAATACATGAATATATCAAGCCCCCCAAACCACATTATATTGGTTGACTGAAAATACCCAGACATACAGTGGGAGCATTATACTAGCACCAACACAGTAGGAGAAAAGTTCCCAGAATCCATAAACCAAAATGCCCAGGAACAACGTACCACTCCCACAAGAGGGGTAAGCATACTGGATGTGATAATCAGCAACATGCGTACTGGATGGCAAGATGAGAAGTGTATCCCTCACTGGTAAAACCAGACCATAGAGTAATCCAACCGGATATACACATCCTGTCCTCAGTCCCTGGCCAGAAAACCACAGTGAAAAACATGTGTAAAGCATAGGTTGCACACCTCCAAACTGATGTGGAACCCACAAAAGGCCCTGTGCAGGTGCAGAATATGGGACACACCACAGAACATGTTATACAGACATCCCATGAACACAGCCAGGAATGCTTGGATTATGCAATCACAAATAACAACAAGACACAATGCCATACACGCAAGCATCTGGAATGCTGGACTCCAGCCATTACCAAACCATGCAAGAGAATGAGGAAGCTACTACATGATAGAGCAAGCATAAAAAGGGAAGTAATCACTGATCAGTAGTATGGCAATCAAATATGTCCACATATACAATCCACTAAGGCAAGTAGAATCTGTGAATCCAGAGGCAATGTGACACCTGCCCCAAGTACACAGACAACCCTCA
Source organism: Protopterus annectens (assembly GCF_019279795.1). Taxonomy (NCBI): domain Eukaryota; kingdom Metazoa; phylum Chordata; order Ceratodontiformes; family Protopteridae; genus Protopterus; species Protopterus annectens. Next base: position 546,525,992 of record NC_056736.1, read on the forward strand.
ACTCCCCCCAATAAATACAAATATATGTGAGAGATGCAACCAATTATCCAAACCGGAGGCTGAGCTCCCCCAACTCAGTACTGTCAAAACTAGTCAGGAGGAGAAGGTAACCACATACACCACAAACCCAGTCCCACATAGACCTATCACAATTGTAAACCAAACACATAAACACAGAAAAACATTCCCGGAGGCCCTAATTACAAACACACCACACCAACAGAGGCCTCCAAAGCAGACCCCAAGCAACCACAACCTCCAAACATAGCACATGCAACACATAGTACACAAAGCTGCTGTGCGAAACAGTTACAGGCCAGAAGGAGAAACAACATGCCTGATACAGTTGTAATAGGTGTCTGTATAGGCAGACACACTGCTGTCCCACTCACCAGACTGAACAAGGGAAAGGGTACAGTAAGCTGCCTGTAGGCTGCCACAATATGCCACATAACACAAGTACGCAGGTCACCCCAAAGCAAGCAGAAATATGATGCACTCATTGTCCATGCTGGTGTGAATGACCTGAGATGTACCTCCCTGGACTACATGAAAAGAGACATGGATGAGCTCTCTGAGTATGTACTCCAGGCCGGTATGACACTGGCCATTTGCCGCATCCAACCCTCACCAAGAATGATGCCACAGTACAAACACAGATTGATCAGCTTTAACAGGTGGCACAGTTACAGCTGTCAGTCCAAGAGTTTTTAATGTCTGTCTGCTTGAGATGTCATGCATAACAAGCCATGCTGCTGTTCCAGGGATGGCTTGCACCTGTTACCCCTGGGCATCTGGATACTGGATAAGGCCTTTGCCACCTCCATAGAGCCGTACGTAGGCAAGGCCAAATAGACTAACCCACCACCCTAGAAAACATAAGTGGTAAGAAACATAAGGGTAATGCTGACCAATGCCAGATGTGTAAACTGCATTATGCATGCACCTGAGGCACTACCCAGTATGGAGAACATCGATGTCCATGCAGTGACAGAAGCCTGCTGCAAGCCTTCTGACAGCACACCAGCACTACCAGGTTATACCACATATCATGCATTATGGCCCCAACACCTAGACCAAAACATCAAAGGAGGGGGGGTATCCATATGCAGCACAGACACCCATACGGTCAGGTAACTGACAATGCACGAAGCAGCGGAGACCACCCATGTGCACCTAAGTGTAGTCAAAACTGCTGTACAGTCTGTAGCATGCGAGAGACCACACTCTCACACACAGGAACCCCATCCAGACATCCTGAACACACTGGACAGTATGAATGTCCCACCAAATAACCAGACAAGGTACTCACAAATTACCACATAGGTGGTAAACCATTATGTATGCAAGGAGTAATCAGGGACCTAGGGACACAAGTCGACAGTAACCTGTCATGTGACACTCACAATGCCAATGTGGCTAGGAAGACTGTCTATATTGGACACCGTATCATGAAAGGATTCACATCTACATCAACAGAAGTCACTGTGCCCCTGTACTGTTCCCTTATCAGACCCATAATCTAGTACAATGACTCATATGGGATGTACCGTACCTGACACCTGCAGCGGTTAGGAAGACCTCAAAGGTACCTCACCAAGAGGATAAAGGGTGTCAAATATATGTCATATGCTGCCTGGCTGTAGACACCCCAGCTGAATGCAGTCACGGACTGCCTACACAGAGGCATTGTATGTCTGTTGTACAAGGCCATGTCCAACACAGGAGTAATGGACGTGCTCCACCCCAGGAAATCAAAGCCATTGGAGCTGTGAGAGTGACAGATGTCAACCTCAACACATAATGAAATAGGATGTGCTGGAGGGACAGATACATAACCCAGAGGCTCCCCACACCCTGGAACAGGATCCCACTCCATGTTAGGCAGAGCCCCTCACTGACACCCCTCAACAGGAATATTGCCAAGTGGATGGATGATAGTAGATGTACACTGGGGGTCTTCACTGTGTCACGTCCAGACAGAGGTACAGTAAAGAAAATCATAAATGGCCATAATATTCACATAGCAAGGGGCGGCAAAAGACACACACACTCTGGCTAGGCTTACTAATGTCCTAGGGTGGATAGCCTAGTATGAACCTATGAACTTATGAAGATACAAATTGTACAGGACACTAAGGATAATCACAAGGCTTACTCAACTGATGGTAGGAACCATGTTGTGAATTCACAGATATGCCCCGAATCACACAGATATTACAAACAACATACCAAACACACACACATATTGCCAACATACAACCTGACAGGTTCAGTGCAAACCCCCCCCCCCCACAGAATGCAAAATATCTATCCCAGCAGACTGCTGGTCCCCTGACATTGCAGATGCTGAGGTAACAGCCATCATCTACAAAGCAAAACACACAGCAGCAAAGGTATGTGATGGTGTCCTGGGCTGAGGCCAACATGGACTACAAGAATAATGGAATGCCAAATCACACTACTGCCCAATGTCAGCCTTACCACAGGATATGTACCCAAAGAGCAGTTTACAACAACAGTGGTCCTTCACAACAAAGGTGTTGCCTGAATGGATACTGCAAACTACAACCCCAGGATCCTGACAAGCTTGGTCTGTACAGCTATGGAAAGGATCAGTATGTACCGCAGACATAAAGCTATCGTGGACCTATTGACACCAGACCCTACCCAGTGTGGCTGTCGTAAGTGCAGATCCTGCCCCTAAACATGTTTGACCCATTTGAAACAGTCATTAAGGACATTGATGAGGGCAATGTGGTCCACACAGCGTAGCTGGACCGTACATATGCTTCCAGACAATACCCTACGAGTTCAGTATGGATATGTTCACCAGCTTAAATATAAACCCCTATGTCAGTAGAGGGGTTGCAAACCAGACCAAGGACAGAACTGACATGGTCAGACATGCTGCATCCATGTCAGATTACAAAGCAGATATGAGTGGCATCCCACAAGGCTTGGTCCTGTGACGTCCCCCGTTCCGTATATATGTCCCATAGGTACAGGCCAACATGGAAGGACTGTGGCTGAACATGTATGCAGAGGAGTACAAACTGCCCACCATATCTGACTCCCAGCTAACACAAGCAACCCACACAAGGGCCACATAGAAACAGACAACTGGAGCCATAGCCATGTCAGCAAGCTAATTGCAGAACTGTGTATAGACAACAACCGTGGATATACTGTAAGTGCCCACCAATTACCACACAGGTGTTAACCCATTACGTACCTAACATGTAATGAGAGACCTGGGGACACAAGGTGATATATATCCTGCATTGGACAAACATGTGGCTGTAGTGTTCGCAGAAACATACCATATACCCACCCAATTATGAAGGTTGTAAGATGTAGATAAAGGGAGGTCACTGTGGCTCTGCAGTCATCCTTCATCAGCGTCACAATTGACTACAATAGCCCCTGTGGGATATAACTCAGCAGACACCTCCATCAACTCTAAAGTCCACAACAGTACCCCACCAGGAGTAGCAAAGAGCATGAACAGATGCCATGTGTTGCCTGATTAAACAAACTGCAGCTCCACACACTGCCATACAGCCCACCCAGAGGCAAGCTGTGCCTGATGTATGAAGCCATGTCCAAGCTGGAATCAATGAACATGCTGCACCTTGTACAATCTGAATGGCAGTGAGCTATGCACGTGAGAGACCTGAACCCAGGCACTGACATACATAGGACAAGCTGTACAGAATGATCCATAACACAGAAGCCACCCCCACTCTTGAGTAAACTCCCAGTACAGGTTAGCCAGAGAGTCACCTGTCGACACCCCTCAAGAGGAATCCTGATGAGTGGATGGGAGATGGTAGGTTAACCCTGGGTATCACTGTTATGTCAGAGGTAGACGGAGGCACAGTATACTAACCATGACAAATGGCATGGCAAACTCCAGTTACAATGTGTGTCGAAGGACAAACACACTCTGTGACTAGCATCAGAAATGGCCTAGGGAACATCGCTAGTGTTTGTCAATGTCCACCTATGTTGTGGAATACACTACCAATGTTGGACAAGCCTGGTGTAGGTAGTCCATATCTGAACATAATGCAACATGGTCATATGTGCACAATTAGCCCCTACACAGTCTGTTGTGCTCACTATGAAGATGTCAAGCAGTGATAGGACTAAAGCCCAGGATACTGTCCACCACAGTGCAAGTACTGAATCAGTACACTATATGGTATAATCCCTGTTGTGGCAGACATGAAGCAGTTGGCCAGTAAGTACACAACATGACACCCAACACACAACCATAAACCTGAGATATTGTTGAAGTTCACACACACCCAAATATGTGGTGGACTGCAGAGTTCAACATATGGAAAACTCACACTGGGCATGCTCGCACACTTTGATAAATGAGGCATATGTCAGACAACATGCCATGGAAAGGCTGAACTGGGCATGCTCACACACTTAGGCCATATCTCCGTTTAGCAGTTGGCCACACATATCTGGTATTTGTACATGTCATTCCAGGAACCAACCACAACACAGCAATCTGCCCAGTGCACACAGTAAATAACTACAGAGACATAAGTGATTTAGTGGATCACCCTCATATTCAAACATCTTCCACAGATACAGAAGTTGTTCATTGGAACAGGGAATGCTATGGCAATAAACACCTGCAAACAGTCTAACAGCAACAAATATTGTGCATCTGACAATTAAACATATGGGTGTAGAGGTCAATACTAGGCTGTCTGCCCTAGGGAATGACAGCTTAGCCAGAGTGTGCTTGGCATCTGCATCCCCAGTACAGTAGGCTACTGTGCCACTGTAAAGTAAGTCACATAAGGCAACGTGTGAGGCTATTGAGCTGTGCCTCTGTCAAGCAGGGGCACAGTGGAGATCCCAGGGTTTGAATGTGCTAAGCCACATCCATGTTGTTGGCGTGTGCTGGAAGAGGGTTGCTGAGGACCTCTAACAGTAAGTGGGCATCAATAACAGACTGAGGGGAGCCCTATCTGCATTGTCTGGACAATTTCACTGTCAACACTGTGTTGTGATGATTATGTGGGAATGAAGTGTCGTGCTGGTACTGTTCACAGATGTCCTCCCTCTGTGGGCTACAGCTCTGCAATGTATTAGCTCACTCTGTCTGTTGGACGGCTCATATATGGCTGGTGTACACCTGACAGGTGTCTTGTTGTGGAGCAGTCATGGGTATATGTTGGATAGCATGATCAATGCAAACCTTACCCATGCTCATAGAATGCAACTGTCAAGGATTATGCAGAGTAGCCAGTATAGTCCCCCAGCATGGGTCCTTTGAAGTCGTCCACCCCAGTCTTCACAAGTGTAGAGTCTGCTTGTGCTAAATACAGTTTGCTTGCAGTGACAACCTTGCCTGGGGGTGGAGATGGAATATGGATGTTCAGGGAAAGGTGGGTATGGTCAGATATCAACAATGGCGGTCTACCTCTGGTGTGGAACAGTAAGTACCCATGTTGCAGATGGACAGGTGCAATATGTATTCCCCTATGTGGCTGTGGTGAGTGGTTCTGCCATAGCACATGGACCCACAAATTGTAGTGGCTGTAGGGTAAAGTTGTAGAGGCCTGAGTAATTCCCACACACAATATGCTTGTACCTGATGTTAACAACTGGAATGGTGTATGTGAACACCTGCATATCCCGGCACTGTTCCCAGGGAAGCAAAGTGTGTGTCCTGGATGTGGGAGTGGTGTTCTGGACTGGTTGTGTTGTGTGTTACAGGTCCTGTGGTCAAGAAGCATGGTATAGAACATAACCTGTCAGTGTGATGTGCATATCTGACCCTGAAGTAGGTGGATGCAAATGCATATATATGCTATCCCCCACATGACAGGTAGTATTAGATGTACATACCTCTGTAGAAATAAAGATGTCAGCACCCTATAAATACTGCAAGTGCATAACAGATGCCCAGTAATTTGGAGAGCGCGCTCTGCTAATGCGTTTCCCTCAAGTGCCATAATATAGTTAGGTAGGGGTTTGAACCATGCAAATGCTCAGTGTGTGTGTGTGTGTGTGTGTGTGTGTGTGTGGGTGAGCGGGGCTGATGTGTGTGCAAGTCTGTGTGAGGGAAGTGTCCCTTTTGGCAACTGTGAAAACACTCTACAGGATGCACATTCCCCTATCTAAGCACTGATGATGTCAGCACCCTATAGGTATAGCAGGAGAAGAAAAACTGCTCAGTAATGTGAATAGCGCGCTATGCTAATGCGTCTGTCACAAGTGTCATAACATAATTAGTTAGGGGTTTGAATCTTGCAACTGCCTAGTGTGTGTGGAGGGGGGTTAGTGTGTGTGCAAGTCTTTCTGAGGGAGATATCCCTTTTGGCAACTGTGAAAACACTCTACAGGATGCACATTCCCCTATCTAAGCACTGATGATGTCAGCACCCTATAAGAACAGCAGGAGAAGGGAAGCCTCCCAGTATTGCGAATAACGCGCTCTCCTAATGCATCTGTCATGACATAGTTAGGCATGGGTTTGAATCCTGCAACTGCCCAGTGTGTGTGGAGGGGGGTTAGTGTGTGTGGATGTCTGTGTGAGGGAGATGTCTCTTTTGGCAACTGTGAAAACACTACATGATGCACATTATCCTTTCCAAACACTGATGATGTCAGCACCCTATACGTACAGCTGGAGAAGAGACACCTTCCAGTAATCCAAATAGCGTACTCTGCTAATGCATCTCTCTCAAGTGTCATAACATAGTTAGGTAGGAGTTTAAAACCTGCAAGTGTGTGTGTTTGGATGTGGGGAGTTTGTGTGTGTGCAGTTCTGTATGAAAAACATGTGCTTTTTAGCAATCAGGAGATCACACTACATGATGCACATTACCCATTCCAAACACTGATGATGTCAGCACCCTATAAGTACAGCCAGAGAAGAGTAACCTCCTAGAAATCTGAATAGTACGCTTCACTAATGCGTCTCTCTCATGTGTCGTGACATAGTTAGTTAGGGGTATGAATCCTGCAAATGGCAAGTGTGTGTGTGTGTGTTGGGGGGTAGTAGAGTGTGTGTAATTGCAAGTGTGAGAAAACAGATCCTTTTGGCAAATACTACAATACACCTGATGCTGCATATTCCCCCAGTAAACACAGGGGATGTCACCACACTATTAGTACAGCCAAACAGGGCTACTTGGCCAGTAATGCCAATAGTGCGCTCCGCTACTGGGTCTATTACCATTGTCAGAGCACAGATAGGTATGTTTTGGAAACCCACAACTGCCACTTGTGGTTGTGTCACACAATATGTCCTTGTGTGGGTTGTTGTACATAACAATGCATGCCATTGCCTAAACCAGCAATGGCAATGCACACATGATGTATGAGTGTGACACATACACATAAATACCTGTGACCTGCAGTAATTACCATGTCTGACATGTGCCTCGAGTGGATAAATGGTATTCGCAATGCATAACAATATGACTGTGTGTTACTGTGCAGGGGCCGCACGCGGTATGTGTCTATACAGTGTGGGTTGTATATGGTATAATAAATACAGCAAGGGATACACATCTGGTCTGGGCCATATAGTCTACATGTAGTCGATGAACAGGTGCTGCATGTTCCCACCTGTTGTGGGAGTGGTAACATGTTATTCCACTGCAATTCAGTGACCACATGCTGGGAACCTTTCAGCTAGTGTGTTGTAGCTACAGGAATGCTCACACACAATGTTTGGATGGATGCAGTCCAGCCATATGAAGACATTTCTTGAGACTGTCATATTGCCAGTGTTGTTAGGGAGGATAGGTGGGTTTCCAGTGTATGGGAGGGTTGTGTGTGCGAGGCTATGAACCAGAAGGCAGTCCAACACACTGTTAGCTGCTCATGGATAGGGCCTGATTCTTTGTGCTGTGCCAACAACCTGGAGGTGTGTGTATCTGTGGTGCCTTGGAATACCACCCCCCTGTCCATGTGTGTTACATGTGTAGGGGACGACAGGCATGGTATGAGGTATAACCTGGCAGTGATGGGTTGCACCTGTGAGCCTTGAATCAGGAATCTGGTACTACACAGACATTGCAGTTCACCGTGCTGAGGACAGTGTCCAGTGCATGCATCTTGTGGTGTACACTGCTGGTGTTGTGTAGCATCACTGTTAGTGTCCTATCATGTGTGATACCCGCGGAGGTGGCTATGTAATCCATGTCCTGCAGCAAAAGGCACTATGTGTGTATCAAGGGGCTTTGCCAATATACAATGGCCCATGGGTGTCACGTGCAAGCTGCCCCTCGCAAATCATTGTGGCTTCCCTAGCATGTAAGCACACGTTGACAGCCAGTGGATACCCTATGAATGACATTGGAGATTGAGCAGAATGTAGACATAGAACACCCTTCCTACATATTGTGGTAGCATACCCGGTGAGGGCATGATGGCAACCAAGATCAGGCTCATACTGGCCCATGCCACATGCTGAGAGATCCCTTCTATGTTCCCTATCATGTAGTCCAGGGAGGTATGTCTCAGGTCATCCATAGTGGCATGGTCAATGACTGAGTCATATGTGTCCATGCCTCTGACTGACCTGTATGCATGTGTTTTATGGTGGACCATAGTGCCCAACAGGCATATCACTGTGACCTTCACCATGTACAGCCTGTTGAGCGGGACCCCACTGCAGCAGCCAAGAGAGGTACCTGACACATCTGTAGCAGGTGTGTTGTGTAGCCCTACAGGCTGTGAGTGTATTGCACATGGGATGTGTGTGCCATGTGTGGCATGTGCTCTGTTCTGACGTAACGTATGCCTGTGTGCCAGCTGCGGAGGTGTGTGATGCTCAGGCAGGATGCTATTCTGAGTCTCCAAGTATGCCCCAGTGTGTTCAGATTGCTGTCAGTGTGGGTCTATGTCAGACTGGTATTGTAGTCACTGTAGTATGTCATGCCACCTGACAGAGTATAGCAATACTGGGTTCAGAGTGCTCAGTCCACAGATTGATTATGTGGTGGCATCCCACACATGTGTTGTACGTTCCTGGCCAGGGGTGAGGGTGACTGCATACATGTGGCAGCTGTGACATTGCCACATGACTCACATAAACCACAACTGGACCATAGAGGTGATTCACAGGTTACCTTTGCACATGCTACCATAGTAGTGTGATTGCCATGGTGATTACCAACACATAGGGCCAATGGGGAACAACATACTGAAGGTGTGTATGTGTGGGTGTACTGCTACTGATTTCATAGCACTGGCATATATGACTGCACACATGGGTAAATGCCAGGTAAGTCATGTGCAATGTCTCACAGGCAACGTACATGCGAACAGGACAGACAGTGACGTTCTGTCATGTGGAAACTTGACATACGTATAGTACGCTATGCAGATGTCACTAGGAGTCCACAGAAGCACTGTAACTCTGCATTGCAGGTGGAAGCAATGTTCCATGGAACCCCAAGCAAACATGCATGCAAACAAAGCTACAGTAAGCAGGGCTGGAAGTAGTCCATTGTACAACAAAGAAGGGGTAACACTAACAGTAGGTAACAGTGCAAATATGTAGGCACTATCAACATGTACCCAGGAATGCACAGCTCAGATGTCCATGGTAGAACTGATATTATGTCATAGTTAATTGTGATTTGTATTACATTGGTACTGCACACATATCAACATGCGCAAACATCCACATTGCATAGTCGTTGTGGGCAACTTGCCACCATTACTGTACATGTCCATCATTGCATATCACTACTTGCATTAGCTTCCCCCCTGTGCTACCCATGTATGTGGCTATCTGTTGACATCCTTACCACCGGTATGCAATAATGTGCAGCTGTTACACTATGGTACTTACTATGGGTGTAGATAAAAATTCAGGACAGTCATACGGTTACTGCATCAGGCATGCTGGGATATACACACAGTCATATCAGCACACTGTACTGTTACCAACATGATATTACTAATACACTTCTATGTAGTCACCCTCTGCATCAGCAACGTGTTTACCTGTTCCTGCACTGATGTTGGAGATTGCAGGAGGTGGCACAGTTTCATCATATGCACAGGGTGTGAATTAGGTATGCCTGAGTCTGCCACTGATACCACCAATTGACATGTGTGTGTGTATGTGTGTTGGTGAGGGACAGCAGTACAGGGTGGGGCACTGTTGGTGCAGTGTGTGCGTGTATGTGGTAGCCCTAGGTGTTAACATTTTGCATGTGTGTATGCACGCACACAGTTCCATCTCATGGCTGCCATATACAGGAGTTTGTGGACAGCCACAGACTGCACCTGGTAGGTCATACAGGTCAGTGTCTGTGGGCATGGATACGGTACCTGTTCCTGGCAGGGGTGCTATGGACCGTATCCGGTACTAAGCCAGACTGGGTACTGTCATCAGAACTGAGAGTGTGTTGACTGGACACAGGTCCCTGTTGGGACTGTCCAGAGCCACGTGCACGTGGTCTCCTGGGGCTTTCCGATGACAGCACAGACCCAGCATTGCTGGGGCTGCTGCTGGCATTATGGGGGCGTCCGCGGGCCTGTTGTCATCCGTGCCGACTGCCAGCTGCTGCTGTTGCTGGCATACAGCCACGTCAATGCCGCAACCATCCACCATTGCCCTGGCTCATGGACATGTGGTTGTGGAACTGCTGTAATATGTCCCTACAACATCTGTCTATGACATCGGTGAAATTACGAATAGCATCCGCGATGTCATGCATACTGTCAGTCATGGCTGTACGACATGCTCTCAGCTCCCTCAGACCCTGTCTGGTGTACCTTTCGATACGTGACTATGCCTGCATGACAGCCCGAAACATAGCTGAGGTAGACAGACCTCTTTTGGGCACATCTGCCAGAGGCAGTACGCCCACGGATGCTCCCACGAGAACCCATGGGCAACTGTCTGTGTGGTACCATCGCAGGACCCTGCCCATGGCTGCTGTGTGGGGAAGCATGTGCCACAGATACCACATTACACTGGTCAATACCCACTGTATCCTGTCCATCACCTAGGGACAATGGTGACATAGGATGTACTGGCAGGATGACTGTGTGCAATGATGGGGTTGACAGCTGTGTACTGTCAATTGGCTGACCAATGACTGACCCTGACACACCCTCCTGTGCCATTACACAGATATCATCATTATCAGTACCTGTGCCACCAGATTCAGGTTCCCTGCTGCAGGACACCAAAGCAGCACCAGAACCTGTGGGAGGAAGACAGGAAACACAGTTTACAATATCTACACAATGTTACCAGTGATGCACTTATGCACACATGCACACATGCACACATGGACACATGCACACATGCACACATGGACACATGGACACAGGCACACATGCTCACATGCACACATGCACACATGCACACGTGCACATGTGGACACAGGCACACATGCACACATGCACACGTGGACACATGCACACATGCACACATGCACACGTGGACACATGCACACGTGGACACGTGTACACATGGACACATGCACACATGCATGCATGCACACGTGGACACGGGCACGCATGCACACATGCACACATGCACACATGCTCACATGCACACATGCACACGTGGACACAGGCACACATGCACACGTGGACACAGGCACACATGCACACCCCGCAGTATACACACAGAGCACTACTGAGTTACACTAGTATTACTAGCACTATCAGGACTATTATAGGTATTGTTAAAACACACTCACCAGCATGGATGGGCTGCCTTGCTGTAACACCGGAGGGACCTGCAGAAATGAGGAGATTAATGTCAGTGGGCACAACTGTGCCATTGATACTGCATATGATACAGTGCAGTAGTACACCAGTTGCCTTTTACACATCAGCTGCTGATATTGGCAATATCACACCTGCACAATTACATACTATGTTGACAGCTACATACCACGGACACACCTTACACATGCATAAACTAACAGTGTACAGAACAGTCAAGTGTACATATGGCATATTACCTGCACACTCCATGTCGTGTTGCTGTGTGGATCAAGCCTCCATCATGATGCAGGTGTGTTGCTGTTGATGTTCTGGGGCTGGAGCCACAACACTTAGGAGTAGCCCCTCCAGTCTGTTGAGGGGGGGATGTGTGGCCACCCCACATCCTGTGGCAACATGTTGCCTGTGGATATCTGACCCACGCTGACAGACATTTCTAATTAAATCACTAAAGTGATGTCGTACCTGCTCATATGTCCTATTATGTGTGCCAATGTCATTTACCCTACGGACAAGGTCTTGCCACAGTGCAGCCCTCTCCTGCTGATTCTGGCTGGTGCGGGAAAACAGTATGTCATAATCCCGCACCGGGCTCTGGTGTATCTCCTCATCTTCTGCTGCAGAGTAGGCAGGATTACGCTGATGCGCCATGCCCCTGGAAGAGAACACAAACAGGATATCAGCAGACTATGTCAGCAATATATGGTACACATACTATACATGATACTCAACTGTAGTGATATACTACTACTCCCATATGTAGCATGTGTATGTCTCTTGGTGGATACACAAGTACATGGCCAGATATCAGTGCTCACAGTGCCAACACCTGTGCAACAATACCTGCCACATTCCATACAACATAGTAGCATGCCCCATCGGTCAGCACACTGCGATGGGTCCAATGCACAACCTCACTCTGGGGGTTCATACCAAGGTACTGTATGTGGAACGCCATCCACTAGTGTGATCTGGACACAAGTTACTCGGCCTGGATATACATATCCCACCACCACCACCAGCACAGTAGACTACTTTGATATGTATGTGATTAGACAGTTATTCACTTGTTAGGACTGAGATGGGATCCATGCAGCCCGCTGGGCCAGTGGAAGCCACAACCCACACTGCTGACCCCTTTGCGAATGCTTCCCATGGACATCCCAAAGAATGCATGGAACATGCACACACATTTCTAACCCAGACCCTATGCACAAAGGTTAGGCATCCTGTCCGGTGGACCCCAGCCAAAGGCAGATTGTATAATGATAGAAGGAGGCTACTGCAGGACAGAGCAGATTCACATTAAGGGAAGGCATCTGTGGTCAGCACTGGTAATAAGCTACGGTTTCTCATAACAACATTCACGGCCTACTCTGGGAGGGAAATGGCCATGAACACTATAGATAACCACAAAGCCTTCTTCAGTTATGTTACACATATGGACCAAACGCCTCAGATATGCTCTGAGTTACTACACACCTACTTAACATTCACCGAACACACAAATATTGGCAACATTCTTGCAGACAGGTTTGGTGCACATATCCCCCCTCCTTCTCCCCCACACTTAGAAATACTTATCACAGCTGAATGTAACCCCCCTATCATCTCACATATCCAGGTGAGGGCCGTCCTCAGCAAAGCAGAACACACAGCATCAATGTGACCTGATGGTATCCCTGGATGTGTGCTACGTGAACTCCAAGAGGACATACAACCGCATATAAGACTGATATTTAACCTTGGCTGTACTACGGGATATGTACCTGAACACCGGCATACAGCAACAGTGGTCCCACTCCACTAAGGAGGCACCTCTACTGACCCTGGGAACTACCGCACCATAAGCTTAACCAGCCTGGTCTGCAAAGCTATGGAATGATTCAGTATGGTACGCATATACAGTGATATTGGGTACCTGCAGACACTTGTTCCCAGCCAGTTTGCCTTTGTGATGGGCTGATCCTGCCTTTCGAACCTGGTTGACCTTTCAAAACATTCACTACAGCCATTGATGAGGGCAACGCAATCCATACAGCCTACCTGGACTTGCCTAAGGCCTTCAACACAGTACTCCACTCAGGCATCATAGACAAGCCCTCTTGTTTGGCATTTATTTCTCAGATGTAAAAGCAAACATGTGCGGGTTGTGGATGACAAAGTTCCCAGGTGACGGCAAACTAAGTGCCATAGTCGTTACACCAGCTGACACACACATCCTACAGACAGGCCTCACTGAAACAGAAAACTGGTGCCAGGATCATGGCCTAACACTGAATGACATGTAATGTATAGGCATCCCCTTTGGGTGGAACTACATGCACACAACATATCACATGGACATACCTATAGATACAGACCTATGACATATATGGAGGGTTCACAGTATGCAGACTATTAACTTGTTACTTTACATTACCTGTGTTTGTCGCAGCTGGTTACATTACCGCTACTACAGCTTCCTGCTGCTGCTGGCACAGCTTGGTACTGACACTGCTGACAGCTTCAACTTAGTTTGTGTACCGTGTGTTGTTGTTTGTGTTCTTATTTTATTTATTTATTTTTTTCTTTCTCTCTCTCTCTGTCTGCCTCCAGACAGTGCAATGAAAGTATTGCATGTGTGGACTGTGAGTACAGGATGCTTTTGTAGGTAGCTGCATAAGTCCATGTGATGGCCTCTGCACCAACTGTAAGCCAGCATTTGCTAATTGCATGCAGCCAGTTGTGTACTGATTGCAGTTCTCACTGTGATTTCAGGACAGTGCTATAAAAGGGTATGTGAGATAGGTGTTGCCCTTTCAGATTGTAAGGGCGGGGACCATGCTGGTATGCTGTGGACACTGTTCTGTGAGTGTAAAGGTTAGTATCTCTCTCATGATTCAGGCTGTGTTGTAGATTCACATTTCTCCATTCCTCTCTCCTGTTTCCTGTACTAAGTGTGTATGCACACTGACACACACCTACAATTATATATATATATATATATATATATATATATATATATATATATATATATATATATATATCTATATATGTAAATATACATACATTTATATATGTACATTAACTGACATTATTACCTACTAGCTACCAACTAGCATGGCTGTTTCTGTTCACACACTACTATTATGGAAATCCACTAGTTTTGACATAAGTATAAATTACATGCTTTGTGTACTACACATCCTATACTCCCTTTACATTCATTCCTACTATTACATGATATATTTATTTTAGCACAATGTTCTTGTATAACAGTCATGGCTTGGTGGTAGGCCATGCAGACTACTGTTTCCAAGGTCCTGGGTTCGGGATTGACAGTGGGATTTTATTTTGCTTTTGAACTGACTACAGGACCTGTCAATCAGAGTGACTAAGGCACTTTTAAGCAGTTGTAACCGGGTTAGTGCTGGTTTGCGTGGAGCTCCTGCATGCGCACTGGCGTTCAGCTCCAAGCACACCCGCTCACAACCGCTTAACAGTGCTTACTCTGGCGCACACCCACGCTATTTTCTTTGAAAGAAATGAAAATGGGGAGACAGGAAAGTGGTGAAAAAGGGGTCACAAAGAGGGTAAGACACTAGGGAAACAAGCTTGGGTTTTGCAGGAGGGATGTAGGTAAGGCCCATAGCTGCCCATTTCTTCATCAGCAACAGCTGCGCATATGTTTGTAATTTGGTGTGACATTTGAAACCTTCCACCCCTGAGAGAGGTGTCAGGACAACAATAATACTTGTTGTACAGCCAATTGTAATTGATAGTTTCCATGTCCAGCAGACATGTGTGCGGAATGGGCAGCTATGTATGGGGCATAATTTTTTTGTGGGTACAGAGTGCCCCCTTTTTTTTTTTTTTCAGGTAAGAGTGGTATGTCAGGTGAAGGAAGTTGGTATAGCTGGGGAGGTAGGTTGGGAAGGTCAACAGACAAGACAAACAAGACGCATACAGGGGCAGTGTATGATACATGTGGGGGGGTTACACAATTGACGGGGACGGATGTTTGGATATCCAGAGCCCATGAGCCCACAGATGGCAACAGTGGAACTGATATCCCCACCCATGGGCAGTTGCCACTGTTCCTTCCCTGCCCAGGACAGTGCTGTGCTGGGGGCTGTGTAGGCTGGGCGACAGGCATGCCCGTAAGTTGTGCCACCTGTGCCTCAAGCTGGCGTAGGGGCCCAAGAACAGAGTCCCGGATCTCCCTACGCACCACAGTCCGGACGCTACGGAGGGTGAGTGGTGGTTCTCCTCTGGCCACACTTGCAGAGGGGGGACGGGCCCCATCCCCTGCAGTCCTTCCACCTGCTGGTGGCACAAGGCCACCAGAGGAGGCTCCGGACTGGGCACTAGTGCCAGGTGCACTCGCCAGCTGAGGTGGGAGAGGTGGGTCCGATGGAACCCGCCTTCCCTGTCGTCCTATGTTTTGCATTATGTCATGACAGTTTGGGTTAATAACATACAATATCATTCACAATTAGTTGTAACAGCATGCATTAGTATTCCCATTAACCAAACACCCAGATATTCACACCATTGAACAGCGAGCATAACACATGCATAATTTGAACAGCAATACACAGTCCAATAACATGCAGGGTTGATTGATGGCAACAGGCAATCAGGTTTGGATGTATGAACAGGGAGATGCATCAACGTACATGCAAATATTTATGACCCAACAGGACAAATGTGTAGGGGTGTTAATTGTGATTGCACATACAAATTTCACGTGGAATGGATTATATGTGGTTATAGGGTGGGGTGAAGAAAATATTATTAACACCTTCGAATACCAATACATATGCTGTGCATTTCTAATAGCTGCAGATATATACACACTACTGTTCTAACTACAGTTTCCTATATGATAACTACTTCAATTTGGTGATAGGACTGTTGCTGCTACATCAATATACATTTTATTGTTATTCATACAGGTTCATATCTGGCTTTGTTCAGCTACATCATCCTGCTACATTTGCTTTATATAGCTATAGACAACTGTGGATGTTTGGTATTTCAGACAATCATACTATCTGCATATTGCAGACTGAGAGCAACATATCCAGATTTTGGGATACTCATTCCAGCTGCAGCAACACTTTGAACACATTTCGCAGTTTGGTTCTACTTGTCACATTCATTTCATTCTGTACTGACTGCAGTATACTTTATTCAGGGGTTATTACTACTTTATTGGTGGAGTCATAACTCTTTCTCACACTCTCTCACTTGTTTTTATTTTACTATTCAGGATGGTACTTCTAGGCTTTATTGACATGTTTTACCTGTAGTTATTACAATCCTTTCCAGCAGTCTCACTTCTGTCATGTTTCAGTATTTCAACAGGGATATATTTCACACATGTGATTTGCTCATCTTCTGCAGCTGTACTTTTCAGCCTGCTGCAGGTTGTGCACTATTATATTACAGTTGGGGCATCTTTATTTCAGACTTTATTTCAGACATTTTCATTTATCTGTTTGGATTACAGACTGCAACACACTTTTGTAATCAGGCAATACTTGCAAACACTCTTACACTGTTACTTTCACATTTTATTACTTAGTGACTACACTGCACTCTTTTGCTAACTGTCATACTTTTATATTTCTTTACAGTTACTGGGAGTGGAGTACTGACCTGCCTGGTGGCGCAACCACACCAGCCTATCGCCATAGGCTCTGTGGTTTGCAGAACGGACACCTGCAGCTGTAATATAAATGAAGTAATATTGGAATACACATCTCCATAATATCAGCTAGTTTAATTTCTTATATACATAATTAAATGTAACTTACTCAGTAGTGGGGCATTGGGCATTTGCCGGGCCTCCTGGATCCAAAGGTTCAATTGGTCCTGCTTACGTCTCTTCAGGTCCGCATGGTGGTGACGGACCTGCTCACCAGTCCTTGGAATCCCTGTGGCACTGGTGAGATCATGAGCCACCCGGTCCCACGCCTCAACCCTATATGCTCCCCACAGGACCTGGCCCTGCATGGATTGGGCCTCATGATTGTGGACTAGGAGCCAGACCATGTATCTGGACTCCTCAACGCCCCACCTCTGTGCTCGAAAGCAACTCCCCTCACCTACTCCTGACATTCTGGCTGCAAGTTAGTTCTACAATCATTTATGCTGTGTATTCCTGCCTATGGGGCTTATATATGCCATTTTTCCCACACTTATCTGTGATTGGTCATTTTGGAATTGTATCAACTTCACAAAACCTGCTTTGTCATGCTCCACTTTCTATTCATTCCTTTATATTTGCTATTACTGCATTTCTATGTATGGCTGTCATGGCTTAGTGGTTCAGTGCCTTGACTGTAGTGCATGGTATCCTGGGTTCGAACCTGGCCACTGCTTTTTATATTTTATGACTGTCTAGACAGGCTAGGGGGTGTGTCTGTGTAATGGCAGTTTTGATACAGCTTGCTCAAAGTTGCCCGTCGGTTAGCTTGTTGGTGCGGTGTGCAGCTCTGCGCAAATGGGGTACGCTGGTTTACACTTCATTTGGCTGTTAGCATGCATCTTACACTCAGCTCAGCTAGGGGCACACAGTTTCAGTGTGTTAAACCACTGCTCACCTACAGGCACTCATTTTACACCTGCTAAACCACTGCTCACCTACGGGCAGATGCACTCACCTTGTTAAACTGTAGCTAAGCTGTAGGCACATCTGGCATTTTTTATTGTTTTGTTATCTCACATTTCTTCAAAATAAATGGCCTATTTCATTACATTTTACATAGAATATAATTTTATATGTGTACATATTTGTCAGGGACTTGTTTTGTTCTTATTTTACTAAAAATAAAAATTGATGTTGTGGGGGCTCGAACCATGACTGCCTGTTTTTTAGCCGATGTCTCTACCGCTATGCTATTGCTTCTTGGCTTACTTTGCATATTTAGTTCTTATATGCTTTTCCACTGACTGCTAACTGTGGCTAAGCTACGGGCACGGCCGCGCAAATGAGCGCACTCACGGGCAAACATCTTTACAATTTAAAAAAATATATATAACATGTTCATTTATATATTTTATGTTCATAGTCTGTGGGGGCATGTGTTGTGTTATGTTTATTCACATTTACATGGACTCTGTCGTGGGTGTTTACTTTGAGCACTTTTACTCTTCTGGGGGCATGTCTGCTTTCTGGGCTCGGCCTACGGACACGCTCCCTACTGTCTTCCACGGACCGTGTTAGCCTTAGGTGTGATTCAGCATGCCCTCATGCGTATGCATGACATGCTGACGTCACACCGTTTAACTGCAGCCTCCGTGTAAGCCTTGTATCTCTTATACGGAGGCTTCGTGAATCCTGCCCACTGTCTGATGAAGAATGTCACAGCATAGTCCAGACTTAGCACTGCATGTGTCAGTTATATTCTGTGTTTCTAGGGACTGTCTGTTGAATAATGCCACAATATAGCGTACACTTAGCACTGCATGCATTAGTTATATTCTATGTGTTTCATATATAGTGACGAAACATGTATCTGAATGCCATGTTCCATAGCTTTAAACTAGGCATCAACTCCTTATCTGTGAAGCAGTATATCATGGGCAGGCCTGCTGCATGATGTCCCTTCTTAGCAACAATATCATCAATGATGGTAGGACCTTTACTGGGAGCTGTTCTGAAATCATGGGATAGTTCACCATAAGACAAGAGTAAGGTCATGCTGTGCAGAATACAACATGCAGTAAACATCCTGCATGCAGCAGCAGAGTCATGCTGAAAAGCACTTTCAGACTCATCCAGGCAATGCAAATGGGTTTTAAGCAAGTCAAAGACTCTCTCAATTGCAATTATCATGTGTGGGTGGTGTTATAACTCTCTCAGCAGCTCCTGTTAGATTTCTCACTTGATACATGCTCCTGTGCTCTAGAAACAAAAGAAAAGTGGATTAGTAATAAGCAATACATTTAACCAAGTATAACTAATTGGAAGATAAACATTATAATTTCCATTTATCTCCATGGTGACCATAGGATATTCTACAATACCGGAAGAGCTGACAGAGTGAGACTGTATGCCAGGTATGGGAATTATGAGCACTGATAGGACACTGGGCTGGCATGTTGGTGATGCACCCGCTATGCATCATACACTACCTTTAAGTCGATGGAATTGTAGCTTTTCCTATTATGGTACCTATGCCCCCACCCCCCACCCCTTGAAGATGCTTGGGTCCTAATAGTATCATGGGTGAAATTCATCACACCAAAAACCTCTGAGAGGAGTGCCTTCCCATAAAAGGCAAGCATGGTTCAAGCTTGGTCCTGAGGTAACACAAGGAAACAGATGTACTGATCCGCACCTGCCAAGAAAATATCAAAGAACTACTGAAATCTTTTCAAGACAGAATCCTGAGAAATACCCAGTGTGTCCCCAGTCTGTCTCTGGAAGGTCGATGAAGCAAGTATAGTGAGGGCTATACATACCTTAGTACTCACAGGGATAGGCAGTCTATACATCCCCCACAGTTCTCATATGTAGGATAGACATGCTCACTAAAGCCCTTAACATGTCTCTGTCAAAACAAAAATTACCCAATTATCAAAAGTGCAATGAGTATTTCTCTGCCTGCATCTTTTAGACTGAATTTCTTGAATTTCCCTGCATTTCCTATGTTAAGACATTTAAATGTATGTTATGTAACTAAAATAACATGCATCTTAAGTTCATTTCTGTTGGCATTATAAATAAGAAAACCTAATATTGATAGCAGTCTTAGTGGTCAAAAATATTGAAACTGCACTGTTTTAAGTATACCGTTAAATCAGTCTCAATCTGTCAGTGAAGAGATGTTTGCATTATTTCCATCTTTTGATGATCTTAATATGAGGGGAAAAACAGATGTTCAAAATGTAATTGTAGCAAGTTATTCACCAGACACTTATCCATTGTAACTATAACATGCATTCTACCAAACAAAGTAAATTATAAGGATGTAAACATTTGTATAAACATGATCAAATGCTTTGATAATAGTGGGAATTCTTTTCCAGTTTTTTTTATTTTACCGCTAAGCTGTTACATAATTCACGCAAACACAACTATGCAGATGTATATTATCATGTGTTTTTTCCCCAGCATCATTTTTTGCCATTCCACAAGACAACACCATTAATAAATGAATGAATGAATTGATTAATTAATTAATTCATTCATTCATTCATTTAGCACTGCATATTTAAGAGTTATTAATGAGTTTGTCCATTAGTACAAATAGATATGTTTTTAGAGTATTATACAAATAAAAGTGGAGGGTGAGCATGGTGCAGCAGTTAGCGTTGCTGCCTAACAGCAAGAAATTTTCTGGTTCGATCCTCGGCTGGGGTGCCTTCTGTGCAGGGTCTGCATGTCCTCCCTGTGGTCATGGGAGTTTCCTCCCACATCCCAAAAACATGCTGTAAGTGGATTGGACACTCTAAATTAGCCCTAGATGTGAGTGCGTGCATGTATCTGCCTTCTTCGGAAGGTTGCGTGAAGGGCTGGCAACTCAACACAGTAAAACTCCACTGCCAATCATGAGCGGACAGGTGATCTGCTCTGGTGACCCCTAACTTGGCAAAGCCAGAAGAAGAAGATACAAATAAATGTGGGGTGAATAGTAGTTGATTGTATTTTGCAAGTTTGAGAGAGATTGTATGAAAGTGTGTGTGTGTGTGTGTGTGTGTGTGTGTGTGTGTGTGTGTGTGTGTGTGTGTGTGTGTGTGCGTGTGTGTGTGTGTGTGTGTGTGTGTGTGTGTGTGTGTGAGAGTGTGTGTGTGTCTGTGGGGGGGGGTGTCTGTCCACTCAGGAAATGTCAGTTTATTGTATACATGAGAGAGACCGATCAGTTGTTTGCAGTAGTGTTTGACTACAAGCAGGGTTTTCAGTGTAGGCTTGGTATGAAGTGCGTGAGTGTGCCTGTGCCTGTGTGAATTTGCAACTGTAGGTAAGAGATGCAGAAAATATTTTGATGCATTTGTTAAAATATATTTTGGATATATTTGGCAAGGGTTGCATAAATGGTTTGAGAGCTGAGTCATGTGTGAGATTGGTAATGGTGTGATTCTGTATATAGAATGGCTCTTGGCCCACATGACATCAAGAGAAAATAGTAAATCATGCCCTGTCCTCTGTATTTTATTTATTTATTTTATTTTAAAATTGTTTACTCGGATAGTCTGACTGGATACATGTCCATTTTCAGTGGAGGCTCGGGGAGAAAAGCTCCAAATAGACAAACTTACATAGATTACACAAGAAGTTGGATAACATTAGAAAATATAAAACAAAGTGATTATGTACAATGGTTTAGTAGTGTTCCCTAGTAGGGGCTCACACTTCTCATGGACAGACACAATTAAAAGCAAGAGACGTCAGATTAGATATAGAGCTTGGTGACATAGTTGCATGTTATGATATTTACAGATTATGCTCAGTGCTATCTATAGCACTGGAAATAAAGTTCATGACAAAAAATCGTTAATTTTTAAAAGACTTCACTTTTTATGTAGTGTTTCAGTGTTTTGATGAAATTATTTATAATTTTTTCAAATGACAAAGTATATTTTCTCTATATAGTTATAATACAATATTTTGAATCTCCATTTTGTTTATCAAAGGCCACAATAATCGTTTTTCTCCTCCCATGTAACTGATCATCTGCTAATTACAGTATTCCAGTAATGTTAGGCTCATCTGCCCCTCCTAATCTCCTCTAGACTTGCTTCTCCAGGGTTGGAAAAGATGAGGAAAATTATAGCACCCCCAGGACCATAAATCATCCTTGCAGCTATGGGGAGGGGTTAATGACCTACCCTTTTCCCTGCTTTCCCATTCATCTATTATGTCCAAGGGTGACTCCCCTATATGGACTTGCTTCCCCTCAGGGAACACCATATAAGAATGGTCTTCCACCTGGTATATGCCATCCTTCCACGGCAGCGTCAAAGATGCCTGAGGCACTAACTGAACCTGATTCACCTGAAAAATAGTTTGGGATTTATCCCTCTGCACCACAATACTGCCTAAAGCCATGGTAATTGTGACAACCCCACTTAAACTCAGGGCAGTAACTAAGGAGCCTCAATTGTCACCACTGTCTCTGGTAAGGGTGCATCACTGAAAGCAGGGATAGAAATACACAATTTCCCCTAAGAGTACACTGGTAAGAGGCTCCAAACCTGGGACTGGACTATGCACTTCACTTCGGGTCCCTAAATGCATCTTCACACTAACTACTGCAGAGCACTGTATCCCAGTTCTAGGCATTTGGTAGATACTCTCACTCTTAAATATTTGATATTCACATATATAAATACTCTTGGGAAAGACTGGGACAGATTTACGTGCTATTTCCTCTTTCCCAAATTACAAGGTAACGGTTGCCTCCAGCCAAATACCACAATACCTTCAAAAGGGGTGTTCAATTATATTGGGTAAAATAAATATTGATATAAATGGTAGCATGAATTCCAAGCAGTAAGGCTTTTCGGAGTGGCCCTGACATTATCACAATAAGCACAAACACTCTCAGGTTATTAAAAGTACATTCTAAATAACCAGCCACAATAAAAGGTAGTAAAATGTATAATAAATAAAATGATTTAAAACATATACACACTGAATAACTGATTCCAATAAACCAGAGAATTTCACACACAGGTATTTTGAAATTGAGACTGTAGGATAGGTTTCATACTGATTGTATAAAAACTCTTAACTGTCTAACTGTAGTTCCCTAACTGTCTAAAGATTAACTGCCCCTGTCAAATGTAATTAACTTAGCAAGGCAAAATGATACTCTTACTTCTGCAAGGCCGAATTAGAATATATGTCCACTCTTCAGGCTGTTGACTAGGATATCAACTCCTATTATTTCTGCTGAACAGCTCTGGGAAAACACTGAGTGATAACTACTGATCTGAAAAACAACTGACAACTGAACAACAACTGAGCAACTACAACAACAACTGAACATTAACTGACTCAGAACCTGCTTTTATAACAGAATTTTTTAAAGTCACAGAAAGCCATATGAGAATTCTACTCTCTCACGTCAGACTTTAAAAAGTAAACAAAACAGCTGCTGTGAATATTCTATTCCTTTCAGTTCTGGCACATGACTGGCATAACCTACATTCAGAATTATTTTTAAAAAATGCGGACAATTGGTCAGCCAGAACACTGTTTGATTCAAACATCTTACATAAATCAAAGTAATAATCAAAAAAAAAAAGTATAGCTAGTCATGCTGGCATGTATAACACAGGGTAACTTACAATTATTTACATGTATTTACAAGACTTCAGCCAGTCATGCTAGCACAGATAATATCTAATATCCTCACAATAATCATAACCTCTCTTACCACAAGTCTACTGAAGCTAGAATCTTACTTTAAAATTTCATTTAAATATGAGGGATTAAATTGATCAGTCACATCATGAAGTTATGGAAAGAGTAGTGGAAGCTAGGTTAAGAAGGGACATGATGATTAGTGATCAGCAGTATAGTTTCATGCTGGGAAAGAGCACTACAGATGCAATGTTTGCTCTGAGAGTGTTGATGGAGAAGTACAGAGAAGGTCAGAATGAGTTGCATTGTGTTTTTGCAGACTTTGAGAAAGCATATGACAGGGTGCCTAGAGAGGAGTTGTGGTATTGTATGAGGAAGTTGGGAGTGTCAGAGAAGTATGTAAAAGTGGTACAGGATATGTACGAGGGTAGTGTGACAGCGGTGAGGTCTGCGGTGGGAGTGACGGATGCATTTAAGGTGGAGGTGGGATTACATCAAGGATCAGCTCTGAGCCCTTTCTTATTTGCAATGGTGATGGACAAGTTGACAGATGAGATCAGACAGGAGTCCCCGTGGACTATGATGTTTGCAGATGACATTGCGATCTGTAGTGAGAGTAGGGAACAGGTGGAGGAGACCCTGGAGAGATGGAGATATGCTCTAGAGAGAAGAGGAAGGAAGGTCAGCAGGACTAAGACAGAATATATGTGTGTGAATGAGATGGAGGCTAGAGGAATGGTGAGGATGCAAGGACTAGAGGTGGTGAAGGTGGATGAGTTTAAATACTTGGGATCAATAGTTCAGAGTAATGGTGAGTGTGGAAGAGAGGTGAAGAAGAGAGTACAGGCAGGATGGAGTGGGTAGAGAAGAGTGTCAAGAGTGATTTATGACAGACGACTACCAGTAAGAGTGAAAGGGAAGGTCTACAAGAGGGTAGTGAGACCAGCTATGTTATATGGGTTGGAGATAGTGGCATTGACAAAAAGGCAGGAGTTAGAGCTGGATGTGGCAGAGTTAAAAATGCTAAGATTTGCACTGGGTGTTACGAGGGTGGACAGGATTAGGAATAAGTATATTAGAGGGTCAGCCCAGGTTGGAAGGTTTGGAGACAAAGCAAAAGAGGCAAGATTACGTTGGTTTGGACATGTGTTGAAGAGGGATGCTGAGTATATTGGGGAAAAGATGCTAAGGATGAAGCTACAGGTAACAGAAAAAGAGGAAGGCCTAAGATAAGGTTTATGGATGTGGTGAGAGAGGACATGCAGGTGGTTGGTGTGACAGAAAAAGATGCAGAGGACAGGAAGAAATGAAAACAGATGATCCGCTGTGGTGACCCCTAACGGGAACAGCTGAAAGAAGATGATGATGATTTAAATGTGTCTGTAAAGAAATGTTCTTTTTATGAAGAGCATCATTTCTGGCAGCTGAAGCTAAACAACTGAAAAGAAAATAAACAGTGGAGTACAGTTTGCTACATTGGTAAAGCATACTTATTATTAGTCAGTTCTTGATTATCTTTAGAAATTAGCCCTTTAGATTAAGCAAAGAACTTATCTTCTTGTGTGTTTACTGGTTTACTTTTAAAAACTCTAATTTAACTACTTTTTTTACTGATGTATTTCCTGTAAGTGACATATAAACTGTGATGGAAGAAGCATCTAAACTGCATATAGAATCAATTGCACCAAGGCCATTTGCATAGCTTACATGTTCTGCAAGATGTGTCAAAGGAAATATACACATTTTTATTTGACCTGCTAGTTCTTAACATTATAAGAATGTCCTGATGGTTAAAGAGACTATAATCTGCCATATATTTAAATTGAGTTTACCATGCTTGCAAGAGCAGCAATATCTTATCTATTTTAAGGAAGAATATGGATGGTCTTGTCTCAACAGCGATTCCTTTGTATTCTAGACATCTACGAAAGTCTGTGAACTGTTTATAAGGCATGCAGGAAATGTGATTAGGGTTTAATAAATCAGTTAAAAGGTCATCTGCAAAGAATTGAATTTTATGGTTGTGAATAGCAAGGTCATGGCTTCAGCTGCTCTCTTGCATGTTCATTGTTTTTAAACAAAGTTCAAAGAGCAATGCACCGGAAGGAAGCTTTCCTCATAAAAATTGAAATGAATAGGGACTGAATGCATCAAACAACATCCTGCATTTCTGATGATTTTTAAAAGTTATATGCACCATGGTAAAATAATAGTTGATACTTTTTTAATGAAAACTTTACTGCACTGTGAAACAAGCACCGGTACAAACATATGCTGCTCATAACTGTTGCGTATAAAATGTCATCAATAATCAAACATTTGATTATCCTTTTTTTTGCATTATTGTACCATCTGCAAGATCCTGAAGTCCTCTTCTTCTCTGCTTGTAATACCTTTCACCTCTTTTTCTGATTGCAACCTCAAAGTACATTAGCCGCAGTGGTGGCTGGTGGCTCAAACCAAGGTGGTATGGGCTGCAGGAGGCAGATGAATGGGGTGTGGCCAACCACAATGGGGTGGGGCTAAATGCAACAGGGCAGAGTTATATTACAGCTGGATCAACACTGACAAAATTACAGCTGGATCAACACTGACAAAGCTTATCATTTTACATAAATAACTGTTCATTCACTTTTGCATATGCTGAATGGTCTACCAATACTAGACTTTCTTACATTCCAGAGCATCTTTTAGGAAAAAACGTGTTTCAGAGCAAGTTAGGTGGTTGAATGGGGTCTATATTATATTATCGAAAAGGCTTTCCATCAAACGCCTTTTCATCGACCCGTAAAAAGCGAACTGACAAATAAGCGAATGGCCATAACAGTGATTTTTCTCTAAGGGAAAAAAAAATCGCTTGCCCTATGAGAAATGACACATCACTTCAAACATTACAAAGTGGGGGGTTTGCCCACCACACCACCAATGTGGGGGGCTGTGCCCCCCATACACCCCTTAACTAAATATACCAACTCTGAGATCTCACTACAGTTGGGAAAAGTGCAAACTCACAAGGGTGCCCGAGCGATTTTTTTCCCCAGAGAAAACAATCACTGATGTAGCCATTCACTGAAATGGAAATTTGGGTTTTAATGAATAATGAAAAGGTGTTCATTGGAAAGACATTTTGATAACATAATATAGACCAGGTTGAATGGGTTCTGCAATAACACCACAAAAAATAAACGCCTCTAAACATTAAAAAAAATGTTCGTTTTGACTACATGAAACTATTTATGAGACACATGATGTAGTAAACATATATTGTATTGCATGATGAGGTAAACTACCTTACGTACAATGACGAATGAAATGTAAAGAAACTAAGAATACCCATTTTACCACCTTAATTTATTCAAAATTCAATATCACAAACACTTAATGTATCAGTGTTTGAGACTGTGAGATATCTCAAGAGTCAATGTTATTAAATTTACCACACCTGGGAAGCAGAATACATTGTTACAAGTATGTATATTTTAGTTTGAAGATTTAAGTGTGCAGAATGCTGCAAATAGTACCACCTATTCTGTTTCTGTACCTGAGGAGAAGCTGTGGTCTGGTCTGGAGCACATCAGTTCATTCTGGATTTGTCTTTCCTTCCTTTTTCTGCACACACAAAGGGACAGTTTTACATTTCCCCAGGAAATACAGTATTTACTGTACTCTGGTATCAAATATGTGCTTCTAGATAAATAACTGCTTCTGTTTGTCTGGGGATTTCTCATGTTTCTTACTTATAAATAAAATCCACTGTTCCCCCCCTTATTATGTGCAAATAAATCAATAACTCTTTGGTTGAAGTTTGTTATACTCTGTGTTAACTCTTTTCCTATGGAAATCATAGCCAATGCGTTCAGTCTTTCCTGTGCCATAGTACTATGAAAAAATGTTCTAATTCTCTTCAGTGTTCAGAAACATCTTTCAGTCTCAGCTGTTGATATTGGTGTGGTGACAATAATCAATAACACTGTGAAAGTATCTGAAATCACATTGGTTAATGAATTGTTCACTAAGAATTTTAACATCATGACAGCATTACCAGTTTCTGAGAAGTCTTCATAGCAAAACATCCCTCCGAGCTCCATTCTAAGTTGTCCCTTCAGCAAGAATGGAAAGCTTTCTGTGATTGATATGATAAGATCATTTGGAAACTGTTTAGTGTATGCTGAAAAGTTCCAGGCAGTAATAGTCAAAAAGCCTGAAGTTGCCCAGTTTGTTCAAATTTTGGCATTGTCCGAACTTTATGACATCACAGATCTGCTTTGCAGAAATTAACAAGGTCTGGTGCAGTGGTTGAGATCCTGGTGGTCCTTGTCTATATTTTGCCAGGATCTCCTCAGTCTGATGATATTGTTCTGCAATGCTGTCAATATCTGATTTGACCTGTCCAATGCATTCCAAGAATATGTGTACGCCCTTTTCAACTGTGATTGTATCAATGGTACAACACTAAAGTTGTCTGTACAGAATTTCACCATGGGTCATTATACAATGAAAAACAGTCAGCCAAAAGTTAAATTCATCATCTTCAAGTGTTTGATTCACCCATTTGCTTATTGTACAGCTGCTGCAGCAGATGTAGAACACTTGTACAAATAATTAAAATACTCAGACAGCAACTCCACATTTTCATACATTGCATTTAAACTGCAGATACTAAAATTCCCCCATAGTCCTGACACTTGTGGCATGCATTATGCTACTATATTGTCTAGAGCAGCTTGTCACTGAACTGAATGTGAGAAGAAGGCAGGAATTCAACTAATAGTTAAAAAAATGTCCTTGCTTCAGTATTATATGGTATGGCTTATTGTGTTACCAAATTAAGTTGATGGGCATGGTGGATATAATAATCATATTCAAATTCCTGCCTTATGATTCCTGGACCCCATGTTGAACTCTGCTCATAAAAGATTCACCATCATGACTCTGAGCAGCCACTTTTTTAATGCTGGTTTCCCACTTCTTTCTTCAATTGCTCACTATCCACACCAGCAATATACTCTACAGTCTGTCCATGTGGTATAAAATGTCCTCAAAAATGTTCCTGCATCTGGCCATTGACAATATAATGAAACACAGTGGTGATCTGCCACAACCTAACAACATCAGTGCTGCTTTATGCAAGTAATACTACAGATTTTACAGTATTGATCTCTATTTTATTTCTTCCCTGCATATTGTTATCACGCAATCCAGCAGTTTATCTGAACTGTTGTTGATGTTCCTTTAAAAATAATGAAAGTTTTTAGGTGTTCTGCCAACTTCTAATTGATCCTGCAGGTGAAGTCCACCAGTTGATGAAACGTTCTGGCACCCATTGAGTCTCTCAAAGCTCAAAGCTTCTTCTTCATCATCACACAGCTTGATGCAATTAATTATATGTGATAGAACATGGCACTTTTTTCCACTTTCTTGTGTCTTTTCACAGGTAACTGTTATCCAGTACTTAACTGAGACCTAATATCCACTGTTCCCAACATTCTTAGACTCATCTGGTTGTACAAATGTTTTGCAGATTGTTCATGTCTTGTCATCTTTACTGCCATTCTCTTCAGATCATTCACACTCTTTGACATCCAAGCATCTTGTCCACCAAGGAGCAAGCATGGAATGCAGTACATGCTGTTTTTTTCCTCACATCAATAGATCCAGTGGTGTTTCTTGTAGGTTGTGCTGCTTAAGAATCATGTGCATGTTTTTAATCAACTTTTACCTTCTGACTCCATCTTGAGATCAGGAAAGGGTCTTCCTGTCCTCTTTATTCTTAACTTCCCATCTAAAGTCAAGCATCTAACTTTAATTAATTTTAGGTAGGTCACAGAAAAAGTCTGCTCACTCATTCTGGTGTTATGGTGGTAACGCTGAAGTAAAAAAATTAAAGAAATTATTGCATACTGCAGTGGCCACTGTGGTACAGTGGTTAGCATTGCCACCTCACAGCAAGAGGTCCTCTGGTTTGATCCTCTGCTGGGGTGCCTTCTGTGCAGACTCTGCATGTCCTCCCTGTGGTTGTGTGGGTTTCCTCCAGGTACTCCAGTTTCCTCCCACATCCCAAAGACATGCTATAGGTGGATTGGACACTCTAAATTGGCCCTAGGTGTGAGTGCATGCATGTGTGTGCCTTCTGTGGAAGGTTGGGTGCTGGGCTGGCAACTCGACACTGTAAAAACTCCACTACCAATCATGAGCAGACAGGTGATCCACTGTGGCAACCCCTAACCAGGAAAAGCTGAATGAAGATTACATACTGCTGTGCACAGTTCAAGAACAGCTTTGTGTACCATTTTTATTTAACACACATGATAGTTCATGTGTGACTTTGAAGACTGAAGAATGCTTATTAAAAAAAAAAAGACACTAGAGAAATATTTCTGACAAAGAACTGCTAAGCAGGTCACATTGCCTTGTAATACCCCCCCCCCCATTACCATGTTGGGTATTACCACTTTCTCAGAGAAGCAAATGTTGTAAAAACAAAATATGTACCATGAATTAGGGATTTCTTCTGTGAGAAAAGAAAAAGAGCAAAAATATGCATATCCATTCATCCATCCAACCACAACCCCATTTTCCCATTTTTGCACATGGGATCAGGATGTCATTTTAACAGTGACAATCATCTAAGACAAAGATCTACACCACCAGGTGGCTAGCCCTGCCACAGCAGTTTTTCCACACCACACACACACACATGCACACACACATACTCAGAACTATGGCTGATCTAGAACATCCAGTCCACTTGCTGCATGTCGTTTGGAATTTGGGAGGAAACCGGAGCACCCTGAGAAAACCTATGTCAACACAGGGAAGACATGCATAATCCACACAGAAGGCACCCCTTGTTTGCTGTGAATTGATTCTGATGACATATTGCATTAGAGGGTTATGCTATTACAATAATAAAGTAGCAAAATGGAATTGAAACTAGAAAATAAAGTGCAGTGCAGAAGGTTTAGGCCATGCTAAGTGTTAGAAAAATATGTATTAATGTATATATTTAGTGCTTATTAGAAGCTAAAAGGGTTAACACATTTAATTCTATTTTATGTACAGCTTAATTCTGTATGAAATTATAAGATGCTTTTTCAAACTGCAGTATGCTTTCTGAAATTGCAAGATGCTCTCTGACCTAGTATTTGCTAGCACAGCAAAATTCATGTTTATGCCTTTTGGTAATATACTGAGAAGCAGGTGATTATCTTCTAGGTCAGGAAATTAATGAATAGATCAATACTGTTTTCTATAATGTTACTGAACTTGAACAATCAGCTCTGTTCGTGTTATGAGAACATGCACAGCTGCAGAAAAACTAGATACAGTCAGACAATGATTGCTTGAAGAAATGAAGTATAATCTGTACTTGCTTTGTGCTCAAATTAGCCATAGTACCTTGAATGTTAACATTGCGTAGTGAGAAGTCATATCTGACCGGTGGTCATCAAGGCCACGTTGTTTTTCTTAGGAAGTTTTTTTGTAAACTTGATATGCCAGCAGAAAATCATGGACAAACAGCTGCTGTGAAATAATATTGAAAGAACTTGTGATTTATTACGTCAGCTTAGTAGGCAATGCCTTGTAAGAAATGTATAAGAATAGCTTCTCTTCCTGATTCAAGTTAGACAAACTCTGTATTAGCACATTTTAGTCTCCTTGCTGCAAGATTAAAGTGCCTTAACCTGAACCTGCCTTGTGTTGATCATTTTGAAGTTGTTTTTCCTTTGACACCAAGTCTTTGAAGTAGATAGGTTTTTGACACCTAGTAAAACCGAGGGATAGGACATCTATAGGTTTCTTTTCTTTTTAGGGGGACTTTTAAATGATTTACAGGTTTAACGCTTACTCACCTTTTTTGTAGTGAAGAAAAATGTGACTGGAGTAAAGCACTTTACACATTTACAGTAAACATATGCCACAGTAATTCAATAAAAGGGAAACTTCTGATAAGCAACTTAAAATCCACATTATCATTGCTTCATGTTCTCAGTCCTGCATGTGTATGTGTATGTGTGTGTGTGTGTGTGTGTGTGTGTGTGTGTGTGTGTGTGTGTGTGTGTGTGTGTGTGTGTGTGTGTGTGTGTGTGTGTGTGTGTGTGTGTACTCGTGTGCATGTGTGTTTATTATATACTGATTTACATACAATGTACAGGTGCAGACTTGTGACTCGTGTTGCTCCTTCTGATTTTGTAGTTATCCATGGACGTACTAACCCCCAGTGTCCAACTTCACAATGCTAATAGACCCCTAAAACACCATCTCCCACCTATTATCTAAATTTACCAGCTGCTTGCACATCCAAAGCAATTAGCAATTACCCTTTACAGCATTCCTGGTTTTAACCTCAGATACCAGTCTTAACTACATGCCTTCTGCAACTGTTTTAAGTTATTCTATACCTTGTACAGATGAAGCAATAAACTGCCCTCTTCAATGATATCGGACTCAGAAATGGGAAAATTCATTCAAATGTTCCTTAACTACATTGTTATCTAAAAATCTGCATCTGATTCTGTGTCTGATTGTACTTGTTATGCTGTCATACAGTCTTCTTCACATGCATTCCTGAGTATACAAGGCACTCAAACATGAAATAGGAAACACAAGACTGTCAAAATTTGGAGAACTGGATTCAGCTTAAAAAAATTTGGAGAACTGGATTCAACTTAAAATACGGCCAAGAGAATAAAACAGAAACCAAGAATACAAACCAGAGAATGACATCTACAAAGTTCAGAACCGCAAACACTTTTATTAGTGAAAAAAAAATTAAGTTCTTTCATCCTTGGTCATAACAGACTTCTTCAGAATAAATAAAAATTAATGACAACCACATTTATACCACTTAAAATTAAGTAACTAATTAAGTAATTAAGGACTAAACCTTATAATACAAAATAACCCACACCCCCATCTCATTCAGATACAATCATTATTATAACAAAGATCTACAAAACATATTACAAGCCCCTAACTAAAATAGAATATTAATCATATTAATAACATTTAAGTAAGTAAATTTGTATTTGGATACTCCTTCTGGGCCCATCTCATTTGCTCACTCAACTGAGTGCAGTGAGATCATATTCTGATTTCAAGCACTCCTACTGTGTACAAAGAGAGCATTTGGGAAGGGAAAAAAATTGTAAGCTTTGTTTCCTGCCTTTCCTGTAAGTAGTCTAGTCCACATACAGATTTGCTGTATCCAGGACTATTTGTAAGCTTCTGAGCCCCCAAGCCTTTCTGTGTTGGAGGGAAGCCTTCTAGCTTAATTTTGTTTCTTAGAACTAGCCAATTTTTTAGTTTCAGCACTCAAATCTGTTTCTTTGAACTCAGCACTTGTTCAGAACTTGTTATAAGCACTAAATAAGCTACAAATTACTACAGCACTCAACTTTCCTCACTTGTCTAGAGGAAAGCAATAAGCACCTATCCAGGCATGTCTAAGGGTCAGCTCCCGGTGTTTTCTGCTGTCTACCTGATGAATCTGGCCATCTTGGGGCAATGCAGCAATTGCCTCATGTACACAGGCAATCCTCTCCTCCTACCACCCTACACTACAACCTGTGAGAGATGCACTTATATAGCCAAACTGGAAGCAAAGCTCTCTTCACCCAAGACTGGACTAGACAGTCAAGAAGAGAAGGTAAACACTTGCACCACACCACACTCATCACATAGTCCCTCAAAACCTACACCACCAAAACACACACATAGAAACACAAAACACACACCGACATTCGCGGGGGCTCTCATTAAAAACCTGCCCAAGCAACAGGGACCTCCAAAGCAGAAACGCAATCAAACTCCACCTCCCAACACAACCCAAATGACACATAGCCCACAAACTCAGTGTGCCACTCAAGCATAGCACATCAGGCATTACAACTTACCGAACACACTAGCCATAGGTTAGTCTATAGTCAGGCACACTGATGTTCCATAACAAGGAGAAAGTTATTGTCAGCTGCCTGTTACGTGTCAGGATCCGCCACATAATGCATGCACTCAGGTCACTCCACAACAAGTACAAATATGATTCTGTCATTGTCAATGTTGGTGTGAATGACCTGAGACATACCTCCCTGGACTACATGAAAAGGGACATGGAGGAGCTCTCCGAT
Source organism: Protopterus annectens (assembly GCF_019279795.1). Classification (NCBI taxonomy): domain Eukaryota; kingdom Metazoa; phylum Chordata; order Ceratodontiformes; family Protopteridae; genus Protopterus; species Protopterus annectens. Next base: position 546,560,165 of record NC_056736.1, read on the forward strand.
CTTGTAGCCCAGGCAGGTATGACCAAAGCTCTGAGTAGCATCCTGCCATCACCCAGAATGATCCCACAGTACAAGGACAAAATAATTAACTTCAATAATTGGCTAAGCTTCTGGTGTCATTCTAAGGGAATCCAGTATCTGTCTACTTGTGATGACATGGTCGACAGACTACGATGCTTTGCCAGAGATGGCCTGCACCTGTCGCCCTTGGGATTACAGATGCTAGCTATGGCTCTTGCCACCCCTATAGTGCCTTTTTTAGGCAAGGTTCAAATGACAAATTCACCACCGTAACAGGTACAAGCAAGCAAAATCTGACAGTAATGCTACTCAATGCTAGAAGTCTAAACCTCAAAATGCACTCACTTGAGGCACTCCTTAAAATAGAGAACATCAACATTTTTGCAGTGACAGAGACCTGATTCAAAGCGCCAAAGAGAACCCATGCATTACCAGGCTATAATTCATACCACACCTTTAGGCCACCTAACCTGGACCAAAGCACTAAAGGTTGAGGTGTGTCCATATTCATTAAGTATATCCACACCTCCAGGCTAGTTGTACAGCATAATACATCTGAGATTATCCAAGTGCAATTAACTCTGGGCAAGACCGCAATCCAAGTTGTAGCTTTCTACAGACCCACCACCATGGCCCAGGATTCCCACTCCTCATTTCTTGATACACTGGAAAATATTAGGGTACAACTCAACACCCTAGTAATGGGTGATATCAACTACCCCACCATTAACTGGGAAAACTACTCATGTGCCAACTCTTTTGCTCAACGTTTTCTGGAATTCATAAATTCCAGTGCCTTGGATCAACTTATTCATACCCCCACCAGGGGCAGCTATATCCTAGACCTGGTCATTACCAACACGGGCAACCGGTGTTCCACACCAGATGTCAATTCCTCGTTGGTCATATCCGGCCTCAAGCTAATCACCCTAGACATCCACATCCCACCCTCACCCACCATTAGGGAAACCACTGTAAAAAACTTCTCTAAAGCCAACTTCACACTTCTTATGACAGAAGTGGCAAACTTCATGACACCCATGCAGATGGACAATAGACGTACAACTGCTGAATCCTACACAAATGCACTTTATAAGTACTTACATGAGCGCATGGATCATGCTATCCCTAACAGAACCAAGAAGCTATCCTCAAAAAAAAGAAGCCAGTCTGCTGGTTCTCTGCCATAAACAAATTCTACAACAGAAGACAGAAACTGTAGCAAAAAAGAGTAAAATCCCATGACTGGAGGAACTCCCTGGTCAGCCTCAGTAAGAAGCTGAGATTCCTCATAAAATCCTCCAAAGCTAGTTACGAAAACAAAATTACCACTGACTCTAAAGACAGCCACAAAGCATTCTACAACTATGTCAAGAATCTCAATGGCAACACTCAGATCTGCTCTGAGTTACAGCACAATGGCACTAAATATACAGAACCAACTAATATTGCCAACATTGTGGCAGATGTGCTAACTTTACCCCCCTCTCACCCCCTAGAGGGCCCATCTCTATACCAAAAGAATGCAAAGTTCCTGTAATCATGGTTGCACAGGTAAAAAACACACTCTCCAAAGCCAAGAACACAGCATCCATGGGACCTGACAATATCCCAAACTGTGTTCTACATGAACGACAGAATGAACTGGCACCCCACCTAATTACCATGTTCAATCATAGCCTCACCTCAGGCTTTGTGCCCACTGAATGGCGAACCGTGATGGTTATCGCACTCCACAAAGGGGGAGCCATGATGGACCCCAGGAACTACCGCCCCATTAGACTGATGAGCCTGGTCTGCAAGGCCATGGAACGTATCATCATGGAACTCATAAACAAATACATTGGCAATCTCCAAACTCTGGAGCCCAAAGATAGCTTTGGAGAAGTTTTTCATGGTGGTTACCTTTGCGGGTATGGGAGGGATGTGGATTTCCAAGGTGGTTAGCTTATGGTCAGATCTAACCAGGGAGGAGTTGACTATTGGTGTAAAGCAACAGTCGCCCATGTTAGTAATGACCAGGTCAAGAATGTAGCTACCTCTAGTGAGGGTAAGAATGAGCTGGTTGAGGACATTGGAATTAATGAATTCCAAGAAAAGTTGGGCAAGTGTATTGGTACATGAGTAGTTTTCCCAGTTAATGGAGGGGTGGTTGAAGTCACCCAGTATGAGAGTGTTAGGTTGGACCCTAATATACTCCAGGGTGCTTAGGAATGTGGAGTGTGAGTCTTGGGACATGGTTTGGGACCTATAGCAAGTTACAACCTGAATCGCTGTCTTACCCAGTGTTAGCTGCACCTGAAGTATCTCTGATGCATTATGTTGGGCCACCAGTCTGGAGGTGTGCACATCCTTTATGAATATGGAAAAATCACTGCCTTTGCAGCTTCGGTCCAAGGTCTGGGACTGAAAGGTTTGAAATGAGTTATAGCATGGTAGTGCAGGGGTGCTTTCTGCTGTCTTGAACCAGGTCTCTTTTACAGCACAAATGTGGATGTTCTCCATTTTAAGGAATGCTTCGAGTGAGCACATTTTGAGATTTAGACGTCTAGCATTAAGCAGCATGACCCTCAGATTGCATTTGTTTGTAACTGTTATGGTGGTAGTTTGGTCTTTAGAACACTATAGGGGTGGCAAGACCCTTGGCCAGTATCCAGAAACTCAGAGGTGACAGATGCAGGCCATCTCTGGAAAAGCATCGAGGTCTGTCAATCAAGTCATCCTAGGCAGACAGATACTGGATCCCCTTAGAATGACACCGGAAACTTAGCCAATTGTTGAAATCATTCATCTTCTGCTTACTGTGGTGTAATTCTGGGTGATGGTAGGATGCTGCTCAGGGCTAGGGTCATACCCACCTCAGCTACATAATCTGAGAGCTCCTCCATGTTTCTTTTCAGGTAGTCCAGGGAGGTACATCTCAGGGCATTCACAACCACATGCACTATGACAGAGTCATACTTGTACCTGTTGTTGAGGGACCTGAGTGCATGCATTATGTAGGAGATCCTGGCATCTGACAGGCAGCTGACTGTTACTTTCTCCTTATTCAACCTTGTTCGTAGTCAATCATGCTCTTCTACTAAAGGTAAGAAGAGTGGCAAACAAGCTGCTCCTATTAAGGCTGCTCAGTTTTCAGGGACTCTGAAGCCCTCTTTTCCGGGTGCTATATGACTATCCATCTATTTTCAGCCACATTCCTTTTTCTCTTCACCTTTTTTTTCTATTCCTGTTTGGCTTCAGTTCACTCTGGATGGATGGTTTTTGTAAATGATTCATCAGGGGTACTTCATGATGTGGAAATCCTGTCCTCTTTTTATGGGCATTCCTCAGCCTCCTTGGAAACAACTTCCCTTTTTCACAGAGATTCTTCAAAATCTCTTGACTTAGGATACTATTCTAGAGGTGCCTGTGTCCTAAAGGGAAAGGGTTCTACTCCAGACTGTTTCTAGTGCCCAGAAAAGAGATCACTTAGAGACTGAATCTAGACCTCTCTCATTTAAATACTTTTTAAAAAGTGCCTTCCTTTCGGATGTTGTCCCTTCAGATTCTGTTTCCTCTCTTGCTCCTTCATGCCTATATGATTTCCTTGGATCTCAAGGATGTTTATCTATATATTCCAATCCATCCGCTTTTCATGAAGTTTTTCTGTTACTTCCTGGCATTTTCAGTTCTCTGATTTGCCCTTTGGCCTTTTTACTGGTTCAGGGTTGTTCACCAAATCCCTTACTCCTGTGATTGCATTTTACAGGATTCAAGAGTTACAAATATTTCCTTACTTAGATGACTTATTGGTTCAGGTGTCCTCTCCAGAGATCCTTTTGCCATTTCTCTTCTTCAGAGCCTGGGGTTCACTACAAATTTCAAAAATTCTTCTCTAATTCTTTCTCAGGATCATGTTTTTCTGGGTAGCAGAATTCAGATGGTGCTTCCATCTCTGCCGCCTCCAAAGGCCTTGATTCTCATTTCTTTCTTTCTTTCACACTCTTCTTCCTCTGGCTTCCATTACCCCCAGGGAGTTTCTGAGAAGTCTGGCTTTCATGGCATCCACTATTCTGATGCTCCCTCTGTCCAAAGTTCACTTGAGAAAGGTTCACTTGGTTCTGAAATCAGCATGGCTTCAAAATGCACATCATCTGGACTTTGTAGTTCCTCTTCTTTCTGGTTTCAGACAAGAACTTCACTGGTGAATTCAGCAGTTGTCTCCGAATCCAAAGATCTATTTTCATCCCCCTCCTCCATTTCAGGAATTGTTCAGAGATGCATTAGACATGGGATGGGGTGTTGACATTTGGCCCTCTAAAGATACAAGGGGTTTGGTCGCCTCATCTACAGAAGGACCACATCAATATCAAAGAGATGAGGGCACTTCTTATCATAGAATCATAGAATCAGAGGATCATAGGAGGTTACTAGTCTAATGACACAGAAGCCCTTACAAGCCTAACCAAGTTTTTCCCTCTTGCAATAGTGCTATAAGTAGGCCTGGCTCAACAACTACTGACCCTGTCAAGAAGGGATGCAGGTGACACTCCAGGGATGAATTTGTGATTCCCCATCCAATCATCCAGATTTCACTTGAAAATGGTCAGGGTAGGGCTCTGTTTTATTTGGATTGGAAGCATATTCCAAAGTAAGGGTATCCTCTGGGAGATGAACCTGTCTCTCCAGCAGATTTTGTTAATATTGCTTCTCATGTTGAGGTCACTGGTGTGGGTACAATGGGTACCATTTGTCTTACTAATGTGTAGCATATCCATCATGGCAGGATCTGTGGTTGCTCTATACTCTAGGCAGAGATCACACCTGAGCAGTCTGTACAACACAGAGGATAGTGACAGGTGTTTCAATCTATTAGCAAAGGACAGTTGTTGGACACCTTGAATTTACTTCATAAGGCACCTCTTAGGTCTGTCCAATTGCCGCAGGTGCCTGGCGACGAACATACCAAAGGGTGCATTGCACCATGTAATAGGTCTCATGAGGGAGGCGTACAGGGGGATTATAATCCCTTTTTTCTGGAGACGTTGACCTTATTGATGAGGAGGGCAATGTAGAAGGCTTTCCTTACCACTGTGGAGACATGGTGGTCAAAGGAGAGGTTGCTGTCAACCCATGTGCCCAGATTTCTTACCAGAGATTGGGTACTCAAGGTGGTGTTGCTACTGTTGTACTTTAAAGGGATGTCTCCCTTGCTGAAGGGGATGATGATGAACTCTTTTAGCATTTAACTTGAGCCCATGACTTTGGCATCAGTCATTGGTTTGAGTAAGATTTTTTTTGGATGGCGTCAATGTCACTAAGGGATTGAATGATTGTGCCCAGTTTGCAGTGGTCTGCAAGCTTTGTTAACCACACACCCTTTGTACTGGCCTGTAAATCTGACAAGTAGATTCCAAACAAGAGGGGCTTCAGCACTGAGCCCTGTGGTATACCACTGTGTACTGTTCTGAAGGTTGAAGCTTTTCTCCCCGGGCCTCCGCTGAAAATGGACATGCATCCAGTCGGACTATCCTGGTCAACAAATGTAAAATGAATAAATAAATAAAAATTGATGAAGAGTCCCCTATTTTAACTGTGTGTGCTATATTGATGAGCCAGTTTGCTACTCACCTGACTATATACTGGTTCACTTGCAATTATGTACGTTTATCTATGATACCTGAATAGGGAATGGTGTCAAAGGCCTTTGCTAGATCTACGTAGGTGGTATACACAAATTTGCCTTCATCCATGGTTTTGGTGACTGTCTCAAAGAAGTCCACAAAGTTTAGTAGGCATGACCTACCTTTTACAAAGCTGAATTGGGATGGGGTCTAGTGTTTGGAGGTCACTTATATTCTTGTTGATAAGGTTCATGATAACTGTCCCCATTCATTTGCATATTAGGCTGGTCAGACTTATGGGTCTGTAGTTCCCAGCAGAGGAACCCCCTTTTTGTTGGGGGATGACCATGGCAGTTTTCTAATCAGCAAGAACAAACCTGGTGCTTAGACTATGGATACAGAGAGTAATCAGAGGTGCATCTAATTCTTGCTTTAAGCAATCTAGAATGCATACAGGAATGTTGTCTGGTCCCATAGAAGCCATATTTGTAGCCCTAGAAAGGGCATTGTAGATGTGCTCCTTAGTGAGTTCTGGGGGAAGACATGAAGGAGGGATGTCTTGTGGTATATTGAGTAGAGAAAGGGGGGAGAAGTTCTCACCAAACCTGTCAGCCAGTAGGTTAGCAATATCACCAGGTTCAGTATATGTTATTCCATTTACAATAAGTTCTGTACAACTCTGGGATTTACCTTTGAGGTTTCTAATGTAGCCAAAGAATGCCTTATGATTATCCTTGGCTAGGCTGGCCAATATGGATTCATAGTCGGCTTTGGATTTTTTTTACAAGCTGCCTCATTTGCTTATTTAGGCAAAGGAGAGATTCCTTTAAGTTTGGGGACCATCTCCTACTCCTTTTGGACAGCAGTTTATTTCTCCTTATTATGTAGCCTGTTTATGGCAGATGTCCACCAAGCAGGTTTGTTCTTACATGATGAGATTACTTTTATTATGATAGCTACAGCTGTGTCAATGCACCTATGAAGGTGTTTATAGAAGGCTTTGGTATATGCCTATGCATTGGTATACTTGCCATCAGTTAGGGTAGAAGCTGTGAATCTAGTAATATACTCTCGTAAGTGATTGTAGTTTCCTTTGGGGAAGTGTTTTAGTCTAATTTCAGCTGGGTGAGGGTCAGACATTATTATTACGTCTAGTGTGACTGACATGTTGTCAGATCTCACTAGAGAAGACTGTACACTTGGGGTGGTGCAGTGGTCACTCATGTTTGTAAGTACAAGATCCACAATGTTTGATCCCCTAGTGAGGATGGTCACCAACTGATCTAGTGCATTAGAATTCACAAAGTTCAAGAATCTCTGGGTGAGAGCATTGGCACTGGTGTAGTTAGACCAGTTTATTGATAGATAGCTAAAGTCTCCCAGAATTATGTTGTTAGGTGTTTTATTAAGGGACTCAAGGAGATCTAGGTAGGCATTGTGAGTGTCGTGGTTCATGGAGGGAGACCTATAGCTGGTGATTATTTGGAGGGGGGTTACCTACAGAGAGTTGTACTTGGAGTAGTTCAAGGGACTCATTTAGCCTTACCAATCTAAAGGAATATCTGTCTTTAATAAAAACTGATACTCCTCCTACTTTTGTTTTCCCATTCTTTTTTGATGGTCTGTGCAAGTGGAAGCGGTTATAACCTGGTATGGCTGGGGTGATCTCCACAGCCTTGAACCAGGTTTTTGTGACAGCACAGATGTCTGCATTCTCCAAGTGCGGCTTGCAACAAATGCAGCTTTAGGTTGAGATTCCTAGCATCTAGCAGCATGACTCTGATGTTGTTTTTTGAGAAACAATTTATGCTGAAAATGTTGTACTTGTGACATTGCCTAAAAAGGCACTATGGGAAGGCAAGATCCTTTGCTAGAAGCTGAAAACCTAGGGGTGACAGATGGAGACCATCTCTGGCAAAGCATCAAGGTCTATCACCAGAAACTAAGCCAATTGTTAAAGTGAATCATCTTTTACTTGTATTGCAGCATCATCCTAGGTGAGGATAGTATGCTGCTTAAAGCTAGGGACTTAGCTGCCTGGGACACATACTCAAACACCTTAATCGTGTCTCTCTTCATATAGTCCAGTGAGGTACTTCTCAAGTTAGTCACACCAACATGTACTATGATGGGGTCACAACATCATTGCTGCTGAGATACTTGAGTGCATGTGAGATGTTGCAGATCCTGGCACCAAGCAGACAGCTGGCTGTAACCTTCTACATATCCAGCCTGGTGAGTGGCACATCAGTGTGTCCCATGGCAGAGTCTCCTATTACTAGTGCATTTGGTTTTGTGTTAGATCTTAGCAGCTTATTTGTTGAGGCACTGTCATGTGAGTTTTATATGCCCTGTGTTTATCTGCAAGTGAGCTTTGTGTGGTTTGCTTGTGTTAGGGAAATTTGTGTTCTTTGGGTAGGTTTTTAGAAAGGACCTTTGCATATTGGGGTTTATGTGTTGGTTGCATGGTAGGTGGCGCTTCATGCATTTCATCCTCTTTTCTCTCTAGGGTCTCTCAAGGTGTTCACAGACAATACCACACTGATGTGGTATATCAGCAAACAGGAGGGAATGAGATCTTATCATCTTTGTAGGTTTGAACTTCTGGTATGGGATATTGCTGTCAAGTATCAAGTGACTCTTCAGGCAGTTTATATCCTTTCTGGTCAGAACATTCTTGCAGATTCTCTGAGTAGGTCCTTAACTCACTCCTATGAATGGATATTTTACAGGGATGTGTTTCTGGACATTATCCACCATTGGGGTACTCCTCGTGTGGATCTTTTGCCTCCGTTCTGAACAGATAACTTCCTCTGTTTTGTGCCAGAGTCCCAGGTCTCCTTGTGTGGAAGATGGACAGCCTCTCATTTTCTTGGAAGGGGATGGTTCTTTATGCATTCCCTCCCCTTCCTCTCATTCTGAAGGTCCTCTTAAAAATTCAACAGGATGCTCCCAAATATTTTTGGTGACTCCCTTTTGGCTGTGACAGCACTGGTTCCCTCTAGTTCTGCATCTAGCCTGGAGCAATCATATCAAGTTACCAAACAGGGTGGATCTAATCAAACAAGCAAAGGATCTCTCATCCATCCCCTCCTGTCCACACTTTATCTGACACTTTGTGTGATAGTATTTTGATTCCACATAGACACCTCATGCTGCAAGTCCTCCAGGAGGCCAGGAAACCTACTATACTAGGAAATCCCACTTATCCAAATGGAAGAGGTTTTCTATTTGGGGCCTGTCTCATAACCTGGACCCACCTCCTGTGGATGTGCCTTTGGTTTTCTTATTTGTGCGAGATCCTCAATGCTGGTTTGGTCTATTCTTTTATTAAGGCCCACTTATCAGCAATCTCTTCTTGTCTGCCTTTTGTTCCTCCTTTAGCTTCTAGATTCAAATTGAAACAATTTCTTAAAGGCGTCCTTAATATTATGCCTCACAGGAAGCCTTTTCATCCTCCCTGGTATCTTAATTTTGCTTTGGAAAAGTTGATTCAGGCTCTTTTTGAGCCTGCTGCTTCAGCCTCCTTACAACATTGATCTGGGAAGACTGTTCTTTTGTTAGCTCTTAATTCTGGCAGATGGGTGTCTGAGTTGCAGGCCCTTATGCTTGTCCTCCTTTTTTTATCTTTCATGAAGACAGAGTGCCCTTGCACACTAACCCTTTTTTATGCCTAAGGTGGTTAATGAGCTATCACTGAATCAGTCTATTAATCTGCCTATTTTCCCCTCTCCACAAACTGACAGTGAGAGGGTGCTGCATACTTTGGACTTGCATGGACAACTCAGAGTTTATGTGGATAAGGCTAAGGCTAATAGAAAATGTGATCAGTTATTTGTTTATTTTCATCCTAGATCTTTGGGACTTGAGGTATCCAAACAATTTGTTCTTGGATTTCTAAGGATATTTCATTTTGTTACACTTTTCATGGCAATAGCCTTCCTTCTTCACTTAAAACCTATTCTACTAGAGCTTTGGCTTCTTTTGTGGCTTTCTTCAAGGGGTTAGATACTAATTCTATTTTTGAATTAACTACCTGGACTTTTGTTCATACCTTTTCAAGCACTACAAGTTGCATGTTATCTATAGAGCTAGCACTGGTTTTGTTAGTGCCATTCCTCAGGGCTTTTTAGGGGACTCTTCTTTACTTACCCCCTCCCAAGTTCCCTCTAGATCTTTGGCACTCTCTAATATGTTAGAATACTGCAGCAGTGAATGTAAGGGTAAAGTACAGTTGTGTAAAATCTTACCATAACAGTAGATGTCCTTGCCTTCACTATTGCAGAATTCACTCCCTCCATCTCCCTAGTCCTTTACCTTGCTGGATGCACAGATTACCTTCTGGGTTCCTTGGACTAGAGTTCCTACTGGGGCAATCAGTTCTGTTTTTCATATGCCTGAACATCACCTTTATTCCCTACCCTATGCAATGAGCATTTGGAATATGTTCGTTGTACCTTTAAAGAAACAGGAGTCTTTGGTACACTAGCCCGATGTTGGCCTTCCATGGCAGAGAATCCCATATGTTAGAATATCGCAGTGGTGAAGGCAAGGACATTTATCACTATGGTAAGATTTTACATGACTGTACTTTGTTGTTGAGAGATTTGAGTGCATGTATGACTTTGCGGATCCTGGCATCTGACAGGCAGCTGACTGTGACTTTTTCCTTGTACAACCTGGTGAGGGGAGAATCTGTGTGTCTAGATTCACCTATGTCCAAGAAATTGGTTTTAAGGTGTTTTGTCTTAGGGGCTTAATGGGCGAGATACTGATACATTTGTTTTTATGTGCAGTGGGTTCTGTTGGGACTGTCATGTGTGCAGTAGGTTTGCATTTGTGAGGTTTCTGCTATTTCGTTAAGCTTGTAATGAATACCTCTGCATATGTGGGTTTATGTGTTGTGCAACTGGTTTGTTGAGGAGATGAAGTGTGTGTGCTGACAACCTGTTTGATATCTTGTTCATTGTTACCTGAGAGAGAGCCTTTATTCTGGATTAATTTTATACCTGCATCTCTCACATACTGTATTGGTAATTTGTAGGAGTACACTGTTATCACTATACATGAGGACATAGAAAACTAGCTGTGTAAAGACACAAGTACCCTTATTAAGTGCTTGGTAATTGTACAGTTGCCTATGGACTAGCACCTATGTCCCTCATGGACAGGGATAGCTGATGCTGCTCACAAATATGCTCTGTTAAAAACAACTATCCAACTATGTTCAATAAAGGTACTTGTGTTTTTTACACAGCTAGACTTCTACATACCCTAGTGCTAATAGATTATTAGCCTTATATCAACCCATGAAGCTGTGAGCCTATGCAGACATCACAACCTGTTATCCCCCACATGACCTGCTAGTGTCATCTACTATAAGTTCATCTGCACTATTGTATAAATTAGACTTGTCGCATGGAGTGTGCATTAAGTACTGTGTTCTGTAGTTGGTGCATTAGATAAGTAGGGATTCTGTTCTCACTGCAGTCAAGTTGGTGCATGTGTGTGTGTGTGTGTGTGTGTGTGTGTGTGTGTGTGTGTGTGTGTGTGTGTGTGTGTGTGGTTGTTTGTGTCTACACAGAACAGCAGAATTGTGTACCCTACAGTTTCTTCTCCTATGGCATGGGTAGCCAGTATTTTGGTACTTGCACATGCCTACACATCCATTTCAGGCAGGCATCCCAACCTGTTGTATCCCATATGGCCTGTTGTCACCTGCTATAAGTTCAACTGCAGTCATATATACATCAGACTTGTCCTGTGGTGTGTGTGTTAAGTTCTGTGTTCTGTAGTTGATGTACTTAGATAGACTGGGTTTCTATTCTCTCTGTAGCCAATGTACAAGGGGTGGTGAGCTGTTGTCTGACATTGCAGCTTGCCTTTTATACCAAAGTGTGGAACAGTGTCATTACCATATTCTGCTTGCCAGACACTGCTGATGTCATCAGCTATAAAAGTGTTGTTTTACACACTCCAAGTCAGACTTGAGCAGCAGTGGGTGCATTAAATACTGTGGTCTGTAGTCTGCCGATTTAAATAGGTAGGAATGCTATTTTCACTGCAGATAACTTGGAGTTGGGGTGAGCTATCTGACATTGCAGAGTGCCTTTTACATCATCACATGGAACACTGTTCTTAGCATATTGTCCTCCACAGACACTGCTGATGTCATCAACTATAAAATGCTATTTGACACACTCTAACAGACTTTAGTAGTGGCACATGTGTTAAGTGCTGTGGTCTGCAGTCTGTGTATTTAGATAGGTAGGGGTTCTATCCTCACTATAGTCAACCTTGTGTGGCGGAGGCAGTATGTGTGTGTGAGGTCCATTGCTTGACATTGCAAGGAGCATTTTACAGCAACATGTGTGACAATGCTATCTTGTCCTGAACAGACAATGCTGATGTCATCAGCTATATTACTTGCAGTACTCCTACCAGGGCAGGATCAGAGACTGTCCTGGGGGCCAGGCAGAAGTCATGTCATCTAAGTTTAAAGTGACATGGCTTTTAATCTATACACATACATCATAGCATAGTGTGTAGGCCCTATGTTATCTTGCTGAGAAAGCCCAGTGGTCTTTCCAGCTGCTATATGTGTCTGGTGAGGTACATGTAAAAAAGAGCATTATATTCTATTAGTGCTGTAATGCAATTTGATTACAGTGCTGTCATACAATCCTAAGATGTCAATAAGATGGCATGACTTTTGATGTGCTTTCACTAGCAGTTTGGACACTTGGTGGTCAAAGTTCAGATTGCTATCTAAATGTTTTTCCACTGCTTGCATCACTGGGCTTCTGCATAGCAGGACTGGTATCAATGCTGTGATTAACATGAAACTCCACTTTTCAGACACACATTATAAGCACATGTCTATATTTATTTGTAGATTGTGTGCTTTTGTCACCAATGATTGCACAAAACATGCAAGAATCAGCAATCTTGGTAAGCCAAAGGCCATCTACTTTAGCCTGAATTGTCAAGAAATACAGTTCAGGCAGTAAAGGGACAAGAACAGATCCCTGTGGGGTTGCTAGTGATGACAGCTCTACTGGTATGGGTTGATTCACCAATTGCCACATGATGTGTTCTGTCAGTCAGCTTATTGTTTACCCATCAACTAATGTAAGGCTTAATCCCCAGCTTGTGTGTTTTGTCAATGAGACTTGCATGTGTGATTGTGTCAAAACACTAGGGCAGATCACAATAGGCAGTATACACTGTCTTACCTTACACCAGGCTTATCACATGGAATCAATGTGCTATGACAACATCACAGATCATCCTTGCCATGACCAAGTACATATACCTTCCTGATATGGTGAAATACACAATTCAACACACCCTCTACATGGCCTATGTTCCTATACAAGGGTGTACATCAACATACATCCACCTGCGTTGGGGAGACAGCAGCTGATGCATGCATGTATAGGGACATCTTGACTCTCCTCGACTGTGAGTTACATTAACATGTCATCATAGACCTCTTCTAGATGTATACAAGTAATATTCCAGGTGTATGCAACAGACCTGTGTGAGTTGTTAGTGCTACATCAGGTCTGTTACAGCTGATAGATGTCCTCAAAGAGGTCATCAAGGGCATACATGATGACAACAGTATCATCTTCTGGAGCTTGAACAGGTAAAGGCATATGACAAAAATGTCACACTGTGGTATTCTATCAAGACTGTCACATGTGGCCAGAAAGAACTATATCAGCAAAGGGTTAGACCAGTGTATGACATATGTGGCATTGCACCATGTTGAAATGTGTGATGTAGCATATATCTCAGGTCCAGTGATCAGGTCAGTACATCAGGGGTGTTGGCTAGGCCCTTACCTGCCCCTAAATTAAGTAATGGACATCACAGGTGACATACACATGCTTTGCCCAAACAGCTACTCGAAGGACTACAGCTTGTGGGCAGTCATTGACTACAACTGTGATATTAGTATAATACACACAGTATCAACACATATCAGAGACTGCTACCACAGCCATGAAAACACTTGCATTGACAAGACACATGGAGGGATGTGTTGCATCAGGAAACAGACACAACACCCATGTATAATGTGGGCATTACACCCTATAATCACACCAATCTCAACAAAACTGAACTAAGCAAAATGGAAGCCTGCTATAACAGAATTGCCTGCTTTGCTGCAAATTGCTCATATAGAACTCATCACTGTACTGCTTTGAGACAGCTCCACTTGCTTGAACTGCCCAACCTCATAACTTACAATCAGCTCTGCCTCTGTCATTCTATCTATTACCTCCCCAAAAAGTGTCCTGCCCTCAAAAACCTAGTACAACATCACTCAGCCAAAAGGCCTCTTAGATCATCAAGCAAACTACTACTAGAAGTCACCAACAGCTACAATAGCTTTGGAGATGCACTATATAGCAGTTCAGTGGCTAAAAAACGGAACTCTCTTCCCACTAGCATACAAAACACATCATACAAAGCCTCCTTTAAAAACCTCATTAGGCAACATCTCAAGCAAAGTTGGCAGTGCCATGATTGCTCCCCAGGCTAGTGAAAGCGGATAAGGTACACATACTAAACCTAGAGTACTTGATAAGAGTTTTCACTCTTACTCACAAATACTGGCTAATCTGCAGTGTGTTCCTGTATACTATGTATGTATTCTACCTCTGTTCCAAATTTCAGCTGTACACCACAAATCTATTAATTATCTTTATTTTTAAATTAATATTTTTTTTGTTTGTTCTCTCCACTGTAACTGTTGATGTGCCGCATACCATTGTAAATCATGTCTTTTGTAATTTGTGTGTATACTGATCATGTCTAACTAAATGTATCTGTAATTTTTATTTGTGGAGCTTTTCTCCCAGGGCCTCTGCTGAAAAAGGACCTTTTCGGCTCAGTCAGACACCCCCGGTTAACAAATGTAAAATATATAAAATAAAAAATAGGTATGTGACCTATTTCCTGGGGTAGAGGTAAATGGTACATTCACCAGCTTCAAACCTCTCAACTGTAAAGATGTTTGCAGAATGTCCAGATTTTTGCCTCATATTTTTGGTTTGTCCCACTTAAAATTTGTGATTTTGTAGTAAGTCACTGAGGTCTGAAGTCACTAAATAGTGACAAAAAATTGAGTTTCAGACATCATAGCCTTCTGAAAATGCATGCTAGCACAAACCATGTTACTGTAGCTTTGCGCAGTGGTAATATCATAGCCAATGAAGGTTTACTGAGGTGTGATTATTGCTATTTGAAACTTATTGTAGCAACTTTCTATCTAAGTTTGTAAGATCAATATTTAAAATCTGTCACTATTTTTGCACCTTTGTCCACCCATTATTTTAGACTTTGTCCTGATTTCTTGTTTGAAGAGGTTGCGAATTATGACCAGCATGTGGTCACAGTGCTGACAACCCCGCTGACTGTAACACAAATATTGGGTATGTGAAGGACATGCACATCGGGGGGGGGGTATACTAATGTCATGGTTCCCAGCCTACATCACACCAATAACTGATTGCAATGTACCCTTCACCATGTACCTCCTTACACATGTTCTGGTGATATGAAACTGAAATGTAACAACTTTGCCCAGGGTGCTATCACACAGCTTATTGTCCATACCTACATATTCTTTTGTGGAATATATTGTCTGATGGTGCAGAACACTACTCAAGTTGTTACACCTGATGCACGTGTGCTACCTGTTCATCTTATGCATACACTGTATACACTGGTATCTGATGACATTAGTAGCATGTATATCATTTGTGATAGTGTGAATTGTGCCATAGATATATGCCATGCACGCAAGGCAACAAGCCTGTAGTGCTCATACTGTCACAGTCAGGTATAACAATGTCCCTCCTGATACCTGCAGATATTACAATACCAGGACCTTGTGCACGATTTCCCTCATAGAGCATGGATGTATCATACTAGTTGCCCACTGTGTGTGTGTGTGTGTGTGTGTGTGTGTGTGTGTGTGTGTGTGTGTGTGTGTGTGTGTGTGTGTGTGTGTGTGTGTGTGCTGGCTCATCTTTTATTACTCCAGATCACATATGTTATGTCAGAGGTATGGGATGAGTGCTGATAATATTCAGATACTGTCCATAATTGTGGTTGGTTCTTGTAATGTTTGCCATGATCCTTCCCCTGTGGCTACCATGTTGGAGACCTCTGCTGAGAGTACAGTAATATTCAGTTATATCATTTTGCACAGCTTCTCAATATGTACCCTACCTCAATTGCATGTCAGATCCCTGGGTGAACATTTTACATGGCAGTCCCATGTCCTGTTACAGATCATTAACTCATCTTCATTACAGAATGGTAGGAATGGGATATCACAATACTCTGCACTGTAGGTACACTGTCCTATACTGTGTTTGGACCATATACTTCACATTCATACCTCTCAACTGTCCAGATATTCCCAAGATGTCCAGATGTTTTCCTTTTCAAATATGTGGCTTTCTGCCATATCACTGGGATGATCTCTGGGCTGTTGAGATTCAGTATTACAGACATTTGGTCACATTATCTCTCAACTGTCCTGATCTGTGCAGAATGCCAAATTTTGTCTCATATTTGTGATCTTTTCCTCATAATATGTTGTTTTCCTTGGCAAATCAATGGCATGTTATTGCAGAGCGCAGTCAATAACTGATGACTGCTATCTGATTTTCAAACTTCATGTTCAGAAAGTTCATGCTAATGTATAACCTATATATTTTATCAACTTCATAAGTTTGGACGTGGAATACTGACAATCTATCATGATTTCTGGCCCTTTGCCCCCACATTTTTATGGCTTTGTCCACATTTCTTGCTTTAAGAGGTTGACAGTGCTACATTCAAACATGTTCCCATGTGACATCTCTTTCATATATATTCCTAATACTGGTTATTTGTCCTCTCATTAAGTTTGCCTCTGTGCAGATATGTTGCCCTAACAGAATGACAGTTATTTGTATAGCCATACCTGTCCACTGTACGGATTTCTTCAGAATGTCCAGATTTTGCCTCATACTTTGTTCTATTTCTCATACAATTGTGTTTTTTCTGGAAAATCCTCCAAGAGGGTCTCACCTAAACAAATGACTGGTGCCGGAAACATGGCCTCAAGCTGAATGCCAATAAATGCATCATCATCTCCTTTGGGGAGAGTGATGTGCCCACATATTATCATATTAATAACAACATCCTAAGCACGGAATCAGTCATGAGGGATTTGGGCATCCGGGTTAATAACAACCTGACTTTTGAGCACCGTGTTGCTTCATTGTATAGAAAGCTTTCTACATGGCCCATCTCATAAATAAGGGTATCTCATCCCAGGGACAAGGAGGTCATATCAACCCTGTATTCTTCCCTTATAAGGTCAATTATTGAGTACAATGCCCCCTTCGGCATGTACCTCACAAAACACATGCAGCAGTTAGAGATACCACAGAGGTTTTCACCAGGACAATCCAGAGCCTCAGACATCTACCCTACACAGATAGGCTAAAAGCCCTGTCCCTTTACTCAGTTTCATACAGAGTCCTCAGAGGTGACCTCTGTCTGGCATACAAAGCAATCTCAGACCCCGCCTTGATGGGACTGCTGCATATCCATAAGTCAAGCTCCACTCGAGTAACCCACATGCACGACCTCAACCTGGTCTGTGACATCAATATGACTTATTGGCGGGACAGATTTGTGTCCCAGAGAGTCACCCATCTGTAGAATAGATTCCCTCTCCATGTCAAGCAGAGTACCTCATTATCCCTTTTTAAGCTCAATCTAGATAACTGGATGGGAAACAGAAAATACACCCTTGGGATTCCACCTGTGTCCCTGCTGGACAGGGGCTCTGGGTGCTGCCTTATCTAAACATGTCTAAACTCTTGTCTATGCTTATAAGGGCCTCAGGGCCAATAGCCTAGTAACTTCCTATGATCCTATGATCATTGTTAAAGCATAGAGGGCTGAAGTCAGAAAATAGTGACAGACAGTTGAGTTTGAAACTTCATACCCTTTTGCCAAATCATGGGAATGTAATACCTGTTATCATATCAACTTTCTAAGTTTGTAAGAGCAATATTTAATAAGTGTGTCCCTAGCATACCTCTCAATTGTTTAGATTTCAACAGAATGTCCAGCTTTAACACCCTTATGTTTGGTCCGTTCCTCATATACTTTATAGTTTTCTGACAAGTCACTAGTATGATCTGAGGAATACATTGACTGTGTAATGACATGCCTTTAAGTTTCGGACTTCATGCCCTTCATACAATGCATGCTAACACAAATTACATTATTCTAGTAATTTTCTACATTTATAAGAGCGATATTTAGCGTGTCCCTATATTTGTGTCTTTGTTCCCACATTATGGCAAGCTTTTTGCCCAGATTTCTTGTGGCAGGAATTGATATTGAGAGGTATGGTCCCTACTTGTCATCCTTAATTGCCCCCACATTATTTAAGGCTTTTGTCTCTATTTCTTCCTTAAGAGACAGCCATGGTGATCAAAGTATCTAAATAATGACATGCCCTTGAGTTTCATACTTTATGTCCTTTAAACAATGCATAACACAAATTCTGTTATTCTAGCAACTTTCCATGTTTATAAGAGCAAAATTTAATGCGTTCTCTATATTTGGCCCTTTGTCCCTACCTTATGTCATGCTTTGTCCAGATGTTTTGCCCTAAGAGGTTAAGATGTATGGTCTATATTACTTACAATGTGTAAAGTTCATTTGGGGGCATGGCAAGCTAAACTGCATTCTGCAAACCCAGTGTTCTACTTCTAGCCATTGTCTAAGTTTGAAAGAGAAATATTTAAAAAGTGTCGCTATTTCTTTCCCTTTCCCCACACCATTATTGATGGCTTTGTCCAGGTGTCTTACCCTAAGAGGTTGAGAAGTCTACATGTTTTGCAATGTGTACTGTTCATTGGGGGGCATAGCAGGAAAGCTTCTTTCTGCAAATCTGGTGTTCTAACTATGTTCTAAGTTTGTCAGAACAATATTTAAAAAATGTCCCTATTTCTGGCCCCTTCCCCATTTCCCACCCATTATTGATGGCTTTGTCCAGATTTCTTGTTCTAAGAGGTTGAGAGGTCTGCATGACATATGACATGTACTGTTCCTTGGGTGAATGGCAGCAGAACTGCATTCTGCAAATCTCATCGTTCTATCAGTTTTCTAATTTTGTAAGAGCAGTATTTAAAAAAATCAACCTATTTCTGGTTCTTTTCCCACCGATTATTTATGGCCTTATCCAGATGTCTTGCCCTAGAGGTCGAAAGAAATGGTCAGCGTGGCGTGATGTGTACTGCTCATTTGGAGGTGGGGTGGCCCTGTCTGTGCTCTCCTTTACATGGACTCAATATCCATGTTGGTTTACAAGATTTCATGGCCAACAACACTGGCATGAGCCGTGAAACCTCACTTAGATGAGCCACATCTCATTATTATGCATTGTGCGCTGCTAATCACTGTCCACCATTGTCTACATGGATACACTCCATGTAGGCTCTACATGAAGTTTAATAAATCCTGGGGTCTGTATCATTTTCTTACTTAAAGTGTCTGATGTGACCCAGCCACGTTAAAAAAGTAATTACATCAGTGCATTTTTTTTCATCAAAACAGTAAACACAGCTTGTATTTTAGCCTGTTTCACCCAGATAAACATTAATTATGAAAAGTTGTAATTAAAACAGCAAACAGGAGGAGTAATCATTTAATCCTCAAACAGCCACCATAACAATGGTCTACCTAAACTATCTGCCTTGACCCTGCCAGGTATAAAGTACAATAATAATGATGGTGGCTGCATTAATTTAGTTTCGTCACACAGAAACAGATGTCACAGCTTATAGGCTAACTCTCCCTTCCCAAATCTTGCAAAGCCAGAAGTGCAACAGTAAAGAGTAGGGTAGGTCATTTAATTTGCACTCAGCCCCCATCCGCAATGCCCACCCACAGTATCGTGGTTGACATTGTGAGGTATAAAAAACAATTGACAAAAGGTGAGGTTATATTCATGTATTTTTTCACAAAAACAATAGCCAGAGCTTGTGGTCATTCTTACTTCACCAAAATACAAATTAGTCCTGAAAGCCAGAGTTACAACACCAAAATTAAGTCCAACTATGTCATCCATAAAAAGCAACCATATTACCTGCCCATCTAAAGTATCTGCTTTGACTCTTCCAGAATTAAAACAATGACAGTAACGACTGAGTTGTATTAATTTAGTTTTGGTGTACAGAAACAGTAGTCACAGCTTGTATGCCACATTACCTAAAAACATATTAACTTTACAAAGTCAGAATTGCAATAGTTAACAATGGGGCTGGTCTTTTATTCATGCACAACCCCATCCCCATTGCCCGCCCACAGTATCTGGTTTAAATTGCGATGACACTGGTTATAGCCAGATCGCAGAGCTTGTGGTTGATTTTACAGTTTAATACAGAATTACAACAGGAAAAAGCAGGAACAGTCATTTCATTCACACACAGACAACTCCCCATGCCCATTACATACCTAAAGTAAATGGTTTGGCATTGTCTGGATTAATACTAATAATAATAATAATAAAAATAATGTTTTTATTAATGTCTTTTTGGATACACACAAACAGTCACAGTTTGTATTCCATTTTGTTTCACCAAAATACACATCAGTCCTGGAATGACAGAATTATAACAATAAAACAATAGTACCAAGTATTTCATCCACAAACAGCCATCATATAAATTGCCTGCTTAAAATATCTGCTTTGACACTACCGGGATTAAAATGAAAATAGTAACAGTTGCATTAATTTAGTTTTGTTAACAGAAACAGTAGTCTCAGACTTGTATGCCAGCTCCCTTTACCCAAGTACGCATTAACTTGCAATCCTAGGATTAAAATAAAGATAATAGTAATGGTTGGGTTGCATTAATTTAGTTTTGCTGACAGAAATAGTAGTCACAGCTTCTGGCCAGTTAACCTTACCAAAATGTACATTTTCTTTTATTTATTTTACTTTTGTTTTTTCAGCAGATGTCCCGGGAGAAAAGCTCCAACATACTACAAGCATTTTTCAACAGACATGCAGTATATATATATATATATATATATATATATATATATATATATATATATATATATATATATATATGCAGAGATATTAAATGATATACATTAACAATTACTTGTATATTTGTTAATTAGATTACATTGATATAAAAGTAGAGACAGCTATTACAGCCTTGAAAAGCAGAAATTACAACAATAATAAATAGCAGGCCAGTTGTTATATTCACACATAGCCCCAATCTCCATTGCCCACACATAGTATCCTGATCTTGCAAGGTTAAACAAAAAAATGAAAAAAAAAAACACTGGTTATATTAATGTATTTTTTCACATAAACAATAGCCAGAGCTCATAACTTGTGGTCGATCTTATTTCACCCAACCCCCCCCCCCGATTCACTATGCCCAGCATGGCATGCAGGATCAGTGCAGGAGCTCTAGCAGGCAATATGTCTGCCGTCTGATCCAGGAACTGCCTGCAGAGGCGTGCATGAGAGCTCCTGCACTAATCCTGCATGGACTAAGCCCTTGTATGCAAATCACCCCGTTTGCAGGAGAAATCCATGCAAATGAGGTGATTTTGCAAATGAGGAAGCTTGCGACCATCAGTGCAGGACTAGTGCAATCTGCAGAAATGTACTCGGTTAGTAACTGAGTACATTTCTGCAAAATCCAAAATGGAGCTGTGACAGCTCCAAATAAAGGCTGAATATCATTGAGGAAGCATGCGAGTGGCCAAGTATAAAGGCCATTGGCATTTGCAAACAAAACAAAAAATAAAAAAAAAATCAACTTTTAATTTTTTAGCCGATCTCAGCTGTTTAAGCGTGGGGCAATGGCGTGCAAATGGGATTGGGGGAAAATAACAAAATAAACCTAAATTAAGCATTCTAACTAAAATCAGTATTCTGTCATGCAAATCAATGGCAGGCAGAAGACAACATGGCCAGTCAGTAGTGGTTGCTAAGGGGGGAGGCTCAGTGTGAGATATGTAACTATGCATCAGCAGGCAATCCTTTGCAAATGAGGGGCATGATAGTGAATCCCAGTTTTCCAAAGCATGTAAGTCAGGTCCCAGCAGTGTAAGAGCAGGAATAGCATGAAGGAAGCCTAGGAGTTAGGTGACATCATGGAGGTGTGTGTCAGGCATACTGTAAGCAGACTGGAGCCCTGTGGCCCAGGTTTGCTCCTAGCTTAGCACAGCTAAGCTATGGGGTGTGTCTAAACCTGCCTGGCAGTCTTTACAAAGCCTAAGCGGGTGTGTGTGCCATGTACCAGGTTTTACAGGAAGAAAAAAGAAGTTAAACCAGGAAATAGCAGCAGTGTGCACATTTGAGCACTGTGTTTGTGTGGCGCGCACACATGCTTAAACAGGAATGCAGTGGGAAGGGAAAACAGCAGTAGGAAGGTAATCAAGGAGAACTAACTTAGCTGGCAGGTGAAATGTATCAGTATCAGCCAGTTACACAGGCAGCAGACCAGACCTGCCCAGAACACCACTATGAACTAAACAAACACCTTCCCCTCTGGTTTTCTCACACTCTACACCACCGGTGTAAACAAGCGGGGAACTTTTAACACTCACAGCAGAAAATGATAGGGGCTGTAATAGCTATCATACAACTTGTGGAAGAGGCTGAGGGTGGTGAGGATGTGAATGCTCTCAACCAAACCACAGTGAGGAGACGGGGAAGAGTGTACAGACCAAAGGTAACTTTCCAGGGGCTACATGAGCTGGAGATAGTGGTGCGCTATAGGGTAGACAGGGATCTCCTACAGAAAATTGTTGAGCCGTGCCAACCACGCCTGACACACAGAAATAACTGAGGGGAACCCATCCCAGTGGATACCAAGGTATGTGTATGCCTAAGAATACTAGTTACAGGTACCTTCCAAAGGCAAATTGGGGATATGATGGGGATGTCACAGGCATCAGCATCCAGGGTACTCCACCAGTTCCTGGATGCCATGTCAGGACATGTTGGTGAGCATATATATTTCCCCAAAACCCATGTGGCGTTGGCCAGCAATATGCAACTGTTCCACCAAATAGCAGAATACCCTGAGGTAGTGGGTGCTATAGACTGCATGCACATATGCATCAAAGTACCTCCCGGTGAGCGGGCTAGGGTCTACATCAACTGCATCCCCTCCATCAACTGCCAGGTCATGTGTGATGCCCAGGGCATAATAATGAATGTGTGTGCTGGCTGCCCTGGAAGCTATCATGATTCCCACATCTGGCATCTGACTCAGCTGCACCAGAGATTTGCCAGTGGGAACATCCCTCACTGTCACCTAGTAGGGGATGCTGGATACACACTGGAACCGTGGCTGATGACACCTGTTCCATTCTCACAGCACTGGGTGAGGCATAGTACGGACAGCTTAACACTTTAAGAAAATCCAAAAAGCGAAAGAATCAGGGTTTCTTGTAGCTTTACTGAGATTTCTTAACTTTAATACTTTTTTTGTAAAACTGCAACACAATACAAATAGCAACATATCAGAATAGATGCAACATACAGTACTTCTAAATACAAAGAATTACAACATACAAATTATTTACAGGAGATGTGAATGCCAGGGCCTGGGAAAAGAAGATCATGACTGCACTTCATGAGGGATAGAAAGAAAGCTGCTTCCTGACTGAGTTACATCACTTCCTGAGGCTTGCTATAATGCTGTAAAACAAGTTAATCTAACTGTTATAAATAAAAGGCCACTAGATGGCAGCAACAGATCAAAAATGCTCAAACTGTACAGCTATGATATAAACTGCCTGAATTGCTGGGAAGGGCTGAATACTCCCTGCCTGGCATATTACTGTATGCCACTACATTTATTAATATTACTACACACAATAACACATTTTAACCATTTTCAGAAACAAGAACTACAATGTCCGAGACTGGCTTCAAATAAACTTTAGCAGTTCCTTGTTTGGCAACTCTTGCTTCCACCTTTATCACTTTACCATTTCTGCTTTGCAATGTGTCAATGATAAGACCCACAGGCCATTCATTCCTGCATTTTTGACTGTCCTTCATTAACACAACATCATCTACTTTAACATTCGGATAGTCTCGAGGCCACTTTCTGTGACTTTGTAAGGTGGATAAGTATTCCCTTTTCCATCTTTTCCAGAAGGTGTCAGCAAGACCCTGTACTTGCTTCAATTGTTTTACATGAAGACCTGCTGTTTCGAAGTTACCAGAAGGAGCCAACAAAGAGTTTGCCTTTTGAGTCAAAAGCATGGCTGGTGTAAGAACCTCAGGATTATCTAGATCGTTAGACACTGGTACTAAAGATCTTGCATTCATAATAGCTGTAATTTCCACCATAAAGGTACTTAAACTCTCATGGGTCAGACAAGTAGGCTTATCTTGGAGCAACATTGCATCCATGATATGTCTAGCTACACCTATTAGTCTTTTCCAAACACTTCCTATATGAGATGAGTGCGGAGGATTGAAGACCCACATGCATCCTTTGTCTTGCAGATAATCTCGTACTGCTGTATCACCTGCACAAATATTCAGTTCCCTACAAACTCCCATAAAGTTTGTCCCTCTATCAAAGTGAAGTAGCTTTGCTGGGCCACGGAATGAAAAGAATCTTCTCAAGGCATTAATAAAACTGGAAGCTGACATAGATTCAGTCAGTTGTATATGTACAACTCGTGTAGACAGGCATGTAAAAAGTACTGCCCAGCATTTGTTGTCAGCACTATCTCTTCTAGCACAGCAGGTTACCACTGTCCATGGGCTAAAAACATCAATACCCACGCTAGTGAATGGTGGTTCAGGAGTCACTCTCTCTTCTGGTAAATCTGCCATCTTTTGACTTTCCAATCCCCTTCTCAGTTTACGACAGATAACACATTTGTGAATAACTGCAGACGTCAGGCGTTTACCCCCAAGGATCCAGAAACCGGCAGCTCTGATTGCACCTTCTGTTATATGGCGTCCTTGATGAGCCACTTGGTTATGGTAATATCTCACAATCAGTGTAACAATGTGATGATTGTGGGGGATGATAATTGGTTGCTTCTCTTGTTTAGTCAATGTTGCAAAGGACAAGCATCCGCCAACTCTCAGCAGTTCATTTTTATCTATAACAGCACTAAACTTCATGAGACAACTTTGCTTTGGCAATGCCTTTTGCTCTTTTATGCAGTCATATTCCTTTTTGAAGTGTTTGTGCTGAGCAGAAGAGATGATCACATTCTTTGCTTATGAAAGTTCCTCTAAGCTAACTTGCTGATGAAAACTTTTCCAGCCTTCAAGTAGAGAGCTATCTGATTTTCTCTGAAAACTTTTGGCAATATGAATATGTCTGGCTATAGTTTCAACTAGTGTCTTCCAGTTTGAAAATCTTTCAAAACAATGTGAAAGAATAGTGGAATCAAAGGCTCTAGTGCTGAAGCTTGAAACTGCTGGTTTAATTTCAGAATCAGCTTCAAGCTCTATGAGAGGATAACCAGTAGCTGTGTCATTTGAATTGTCTTTAACTGGCTGGTAAAGAAACGAAGGGCCTGAAAACCATATAGTGTTCTGAAGGCAGGCTGTCTATGTAGGCCTTGTGGCATAATCAGCAGGGTTTTGCTCTGTGGGTACATAGAACCACTGATCAGGATGAGTTACTTGTCGGATTCTATTTACTCGGTTGGTGACATACAAAAAGAATCTTCTAAAGGTATTGCAGGTGTACCCCAGGATGGTTTTACTGTCTGTAAAGAATTTCACAACATCCATTTCCAGTTTTATTTCATCTCTGTTTAGCTCATACAGTTCTACCGCTAATACAGCTGCACATAGCTCCAAACATGGGTGGTCTAGGGCTTAACTTAGACGTTTCCATAATGAACCCAGCATGACATACACTTAATGCATCAGTTGTTTTCAAGTAGGCTACTGCACCTATAGCTGTGATGGATGCATCTGAAAAAATATACAGTTCCTTTTTACAGGCTACTGTCAGTGAAACAGGCCCATAACATCTGGGTATCTTTAAGCCTTTCAAAGCCTGCAAAGACTCCTTCCACTGAATCCACTCATGCAGTCTGTCTTGTGGGAGTAATGCATCCCATTCCCATTTCCCAGATGACAGTTCACGGACTAAGGCCTTACCTTTTATAGTCGCTGGTGCAACAAACCCAAGGGGATCATAAAGGCTGTTCATGGTAGCTAAGATTCCTCTTCTGGTGAAGGGCTTTTCCTCTGAAGAGACCTGAAAAACAAAGCTGTCTGTTCCTAGATCCCAGCCTAGTCCTGAACTTTTCTTAAGAGGAAGCAGACAAAGATCTTTAAGGTCCTTAGCTGTATCTTTTGCAGAAAAGGCTTCCATGACCTGTTTGCTGTTAGAAACAACCTTATGAAGCTGCAGGTTAGATTCTGCCAGCATCTGCTTTATTTTGTTGAGAATGTTAATTGCTATCTCAGGAGTGCTAGCAGATGCGAGTTCATCGCCTACATAGAAATGTTTCAACACAAAGTGTTTGGCATCTTGCCCATAATGTTCAGCTCCTTTTAGGGAAGCTTTACACATACAGTATATAGCCACAGCAGGAGAGGGACTGCTGCTGAAGACATGTACTCTCATTCTGTATTACACTACTTCTTTGTCTATGTCATGATCTTTGTACCAGAGAAAAAGTAAATAATACCGGTGGTCCTCTCTCACCAGAATACAGTAAAACATCTGCTGCACATCAGCTGTGAAGTCTATAGGCTATTTTCTAAAATGCATGAGGACCCCTAGTAGAGTATTGTTTAGATCAGGACCACTTAACAGTACTTTGTTTAAAGAAATACCTTTGCATTCTGCACTGGAATCAAACATAACTCTTATTTGATCAGGTTTGTGTGGGTGGTAAACACCAAACATTGGCAGATACCAGTGTTCTTTACCTTGATCCAGTGGTCCTGCAATTTCAGCGTGATCATTATTCAGTAACCTTTTGATGAATTCTGTGAAATCTCTCTTTACCTTTGGCTTTTTTTGTAAGATTCTATGAAGAGAGTTCAGGCGCTTCATGGCTTGTTCTCTTTTACAAGGTAAATGATACCTGGATGTGCAAAATGGCAGAGGAGCCACCTAACTGTCATTATCATCCTGGTAAGTCTCTCTGTCCATGATCTGGAGAAAGGCTTGATCATCTATGGACAGGGCTTGTTTATTATCGTCCTTGGATTTGTGGAACACTGAAACTCCTAGATTGTCAGTTTCTATGTTAAAGCTAGTATCTTCTTTGATGTGTGAAGAAGAGTCCCAAAACCATGTTAAATTATCAAAGCTTTCTTTAACAGTAAAATTGTTCTGGCATGGGCTGAAAAAGGATGTGCAGCCATTTGTTAACACAGGATGTCTTGAAGGAACTGATGCTGTTTGGCTGGTGAGCTGATCCCAGGCAAACTTCTCCTACAAAAAACCACCCCAAGTCAAGTCTCTGAGCATAAGGGGTGTTGACCGGTCCATTAATTTGCTCATGCACTTTGTGTACTTCTAAAATGTCTCGTCCAAGAAGCAAAAGGATAGAAGCAGCAGAATTAACAGCTGGAATGAGGTGAGCAATTGGATAAAGGTGAGGGTGATGATAAGCCACCTCTGGAGAAGGAATTTCTGACTAGTCATCAGGTATCATGTCACATTCTATCAGTGTAGGTAATAGGAATTGCTTTTCCTTATCAAAAGATTCAATAACAAAGTCTATGGCTCTTCTGCCTGCAGTTTTCATAATGCCTGCACATGTCTTTAGAGTATAGGGAGCTGCAGTTGTTTTAATGTTAAAGATATCAAAAAGGTCTGACCTTGCAAGTGATTTGTTGCTCTGCTCATCAAGAACTGCATAAATCCGCACTGCTTTGTCTCTTTTCCAGGTGGGATACACAGTGACTAAACAGATTTTAGAACATGACCATAGATTTTTACCTTGGCCACAGATTTTGGTGCACTTAGACATCACTAAAGAAGGTGAGTCCTCTTTTTGCTCCCTGCCCTGATTTTTCCTGGCTTCTACCATCCCTGCTGGTTGTGGAGGTGGATCAGGGTGTAAGGCCACTATGTGTTTCTCACTGCTACATTCTGTGCACTCAACTGATATTTTACAGTCTTTAGCTATATGCTTAGTAGATTCCCAGCACTTCAAACAGATGCCATTTTGTTTAAGAAAGGACATTCTTTCCTCAGTAGGCTTACCTCTAAACCCTTTGCACCTTTTCAGAGGATGAGGCTTCCAGTGAATTGGGCATTGCCTATCAGGACTTTCTGTAGAACTCACATTACTGCTGTCTTGACAGTTTGTGGCCCTTGAAGGTACAACTGTTTTGTGTATGAACACGAAAGTATTACCATGAGGTCTGGAAGGTTTTTCTGGTCTGGATGGCAGATTACTGCTGCTAAAGAAGGCAAAGCTGGGGTCGCTCCTAATCTTTGCTTGCTGCTGAATGAACCTAGAAAATACAAAGAAAGGGGGAAAGCTACTCCATTTTCCTCTTTGTATTTAGCTCCAGCAGATGCTCACTTTTGTTGCAAGGTATATGGTAGTTTCTCCACTATAGGATTAGACCACGAGCAGTGTCAAAATATGAAAGGCCTGTCAACCAGCCCTCCTCTTTAGCACACTTTATTTCTAGAAGAATATCATCCAGTTGTTGTAATTTTGTATTGTCTTTATTGCTCAACTTGGGGAAGGTTTCAAGCTTTTTCAGTAGAGCACCTTCAATTGCTTCAGGTGAACCATACCTTTCTTCTAGTCTCTGTCAGTTCTGCCCAAGGGTTAAATAAGTGTACTCTATGCATGCTTTTTACATGCTCTGCTGACTCTTTTCACAACCATTTTATCATTAAGTCCAGCATTTCTGCAGCTGCCAAATTTAAGTCTCTAGTTGCACTCAGAAAGGAGGACTTCCATGCCCAATAGTTTGACAGTCATAAAACTTGATGAAACCCAAGTTAACCATTTTTTTTGCTGATAAGATACTTTGTGACATCTTCTATGTTTTGGTGTTCAGGTATGTAATCTTTAGGCTGTGGTAGTGGGAGTCCTGGATTTCCATTTCTAAGGAGCTCTGGAGGCTGTTCTTTTGTTGGTTTGACATTGCTGACATCACAGGACTGATGGGGCATACTCAAGACATCTGCTGTCTTTGGGCTGGATTCTCCTTACATAATACTAAGTGACTGCTGGCTTGCATGCATACTAGTAAATTTCTGGATGTACTCATTTGTACATTTAGCAGAGGAGAAAGGTTTCTCAGGGACTTCTGGTTCTAAGTGAGTTATCTTGCTTACTGATAAATCTGCTTCCAGGTAAGCAGCGGCCTCTGCTGCTGCTGCAGCAGCTGCGTGCAGTTGCTGAAGAATATGTAGGTTAGCTTCCAATTCTGCTTTTTGTCGCATCACAATGGCTTCTTTTTTAGCAAATGCCAATTGGGCACATGCCGCATCTGCTTTGCCATGAGCTCTGATTGCTAAGGAACATGCTGAGGACATCTTACTGGATCTTGATGATTTGGAGCCATGTGACCGTGTATCATCTTTTGGGACACTAGAGCTGTTCTCCCTGCCATGCTGTGTCATGGGGACATATCCTCAAATTTATACTTCTTCCCTGATCACAGACTCATATTTTCAGTGTAGTGACCTCTTGCATTCAGGACTGCAAGGATCTCCTTTTTACTGTTCTGTTCTCACAGCACTGCGCGAGGCATAGTACAGCTAAATGGACAGCGTAACACTTTACAAAAATCCAATAAGCGAAAGAATCCGGGTTTCTTGTAGCTTTACTGTGATTTCTTAACTTTAATACTTTTTTTTTGTAAAACTGCAAAATGATACAAATAGCAACATATCAGAATATATGCAACATACAGCTCTTCCAAATACAAAGAATTGCAACATACAAATTACTTACAGGAGATGAGAATGCCAGAGCATGGGAAAAGAAGATCATGACTGCACTTCATGAGGGCAAGAAAGA
The DNA here is from genome assembly GCF_019279795.1 of Protopterus annectens. Lineage (NCBI taxonomy): Eukaryota > Metazoa > Chordata > Ceratodontiformes > Protopteridae > Protopterus > Protopterus annectens. The sequence goes on from NC_056736.1 coordinate 546,589,861, forward strand.
CAGCTGCTTCCTCACTGAGTTACATCACTTCCTGAGGTATGCTATAATGCTGTAAAACAAGTTAATCTAACTGTTATAAATAAAAGGCCACTAGATGACAGTATCAGATCAAAAATGCTCAAACTGTTCAACTATGATATAAATTGCCTGAATTGCTTTGAAGGGCAGAATAACTTCTATTAGAAATGCACACACACACAAACAAGAACTCCATAATGAGGCACACTGTCCATCTGTCCGATATGCACGTACATGCAGACAGTGGACCCTCCCCATCTTCCCCAATGGACACCTGCAACACCTATGGTGCCATCACATGTGACCCACAAAGGAGATACCATGCCTGACAACATGCCCTGTATGGACAGATGCCACTGACACCAGGGAATGCTGTTAGCATGCTATCAATGTAGGTGCAGAGTAAACCTGCTGCCCATTACCATTTCCCACCACAGGTGGGCAAGACTGGCACATCTAATGATAATCTGTGTTCACATCATGGGCCAGACACCCCAGGTACAGTTTCACATGTCACTGTACATGCATGTGGAAGGTGTGCACATACCATAAACCATCCATGTCATGGACTAAGGAACACATACATGGAAAGCGATGCACAGCATTGGCCACACACAATAGTCACCCAGGTGACTGGATGGGGGATACAATACCCACCTGTATGGGCAAATGCAGAAACTACAGCCCTGAGCTACACTGCAGAGCATTGTCATGTGGCCTGATGCCAAGGTATACCCATCGCCTAGGCTTGTATAGCCATCTGGCACAGTCGACCACCACACACCCGTGCAGACATGCACCCATGCTTGTCAGTACTGGCACCCTGTGAGTTTGTGTGTGTGTTGTATGGTGCGTATGTTCACATCCACACTAACTACAACACCCACTGACATACAGAAGAATGATGCCTGAAGTCAGACACCTCCCTATATCTTTTGCTCATACAACCTCTGTATAACCCATGTGGTGCATGTGATACCTGCACAGTGATGTGTTGTGGCAGTCCCACTACTGATGAGTTTTAATCCTGGCCCTGCCAAGTGTGTCAATGTGTGTGCATCCCTGTGAGAGTGTGCCTATGTTGATGGTGGCACCTGTTCATGTGGACAGGCATGCATACATAACCTACCATATAGCTACAGCATCCCTGTTGCAGATGTCACTCCCCGTGACATATATGTTCTGAGGGCTCCACAGCAGGTAATCCAAGTGGCGCATCCAATAACTGCATAGAACTGTGATAGAACTACATAGTCATCAGGGGGTTGATACCCTGTGCTGGTAGATGTGTGACACAAATATGTTAGATTTTCCTCTCCCACCCCTCCCTGACTTGTCTTTGCCACTGCCTGCCTCTCCCACTCCCTAGCTTGTGGATGTGGAGACCTATGCCTGCTTTGCTTAGGCAGCAGCATGTGTATTTTAAGTGATGCTCATGATCAGCTAATGGCCTCTGCATGAATTGCAACCCTCCCCTAGCTGATTTCATGTGGAACAGCTGTAGTAACATTCCCATAGCCAATTGCATGGAAATACACTCCAGTATCTAGGAACATCACGTGGGTGTTGGCTCTTTTCATTGTCTGCAAGCAGGAAATAGATCTGTTGCTTAGCAGACAGCCTCTCAGATGGATTGGGGATTTACCTCTAGCAACATACACTGTGGAAACAGGGCAACATGCAGGAGGGGGATGTGCCTGACCTGACTACAGACTGTAACTGCTGCTATACTGCATTTGGAGTAATGTTGGTTTAGCAGTGTGTGTGCATGTGGTTATGGCTGTCCTACATGTCTCAATACCTGCCATGTCAGTTCCATGTTTATGAGGAATCCCCATCTGCAAGGTCATCTGCAAACTGGTCAGTGTCCTGTGCCTTTGGTTTCATGTGTTACCCATAGAGCATCTATCTGTAGACTGCAGAAGGTAGGGTGAGGATTACAGTCTGTAGATGGTGAAAGCCGCAACAGTTACTGACTTCATAACCCTCATAGGACATATGTTGCAACAAACCCTGTTGCAACAGTAAATGTATGAGGTTATCACAGCAACATGTCAATATTGGCCCTGTGTATGTGCTTCCAGCCTCAACTCTGTCAACATTTGCACATATGCCATGCATGAAGAGGTCCATATGTGCTGTGCACCATAATTAGTGTCATCATATCTGATAACAAGCCAGTGAGATATCAGACTGCTACACACGTTATGTACAGTTGGGATTATATTTGATGACATAACCTGGACACACTGTGGTTGTTTGTACAGT